>NW_006159737.1:185869-188316 GCF_000334495.1 Tupaia belangeri chinensis | reverse complement strand
CATGATTGAGTCACTATGCAGTGTGTACTGGATGGGAGATCACATTTTGTGTGCTGTGATGATGCTTAGGGAAGGAATGTAAATTGAGTTACAAAAAAAAGTTTCAGGAAAAAAAATATATCTATTCAATGATTGCAGTAAGATATATAGCTCCAGCTAGGTGCTACGTTATAGGATGCGTAAAGTTAGACTTGTGTTCATGGAAATGTATATATCACCTGTGTTTGCTATGAAAATATTTAGATTAATTAACATCTTTAGTAATTCAATAAAATGTGGGGGGAAAACAGTATAGAAAGCAAACATACATATCAGAGACAGTGTGGGAGGAGAGTGGGAGATGGCAGAGGGTAAGAGATAGGGAATAAAGGATGGGGAAAAAAGCAAAACATACAGAAAACAAGAAATGGAAGATTATTTGCTGACAATAACATGTTTGTTGATGTGCTTAATTAAGACAATATACAGTGTACTCTGGATGGAAAATCTCATTTTGTATGCTGTAATGATGTACAGTGAATGAATGCAAATAAATAAATTGAAATAAAAAAAAAGAGGTACATTGTACGTCTCCACTTAACATAACCCAACTGTCCACAGTCTATGGTAGAGACTGAAAGATTGGAAGGCATAAAAGCATTGAAAATATTTATGGACACTGGAGACAGCGTGGAAGGAAGATGGGAGAGGGGAAGAGAGTAGGAAAAGAAATTAGGGACAAAAATAGAGACAAGACATTCGTGGGACATAGAAGTGGTTTATTACCTGTTGATGATAACATGTATAGCAATCTCAACTGGACTAGTCTGAGTTGTATTTCCTGTTGGGTAAATTCTACCAGTCAAATGATGTATAGTGATTAAAAGTATAAAAAAAATAAATAACAAAGGAAAATAACATAAGAAAAAAAAAAACTAAGACAACTCTGAATAAAGAATTGACTTTTGTTAATAATAGTAATACAGTATTTATCAATTGTATCAGTAATAAATAACTACTGACTTGGAATATCATTAAGTGTAATAAATGCACCATATTAATGTAAGATGTTAAAAATAGCGGTCATAAAGTGGGAGCATATGAAACCTCTGCATTATTTTTGTAATTTTCTGAAAGTCTAAATTAGTCTAGAATAATTTTTTTAAGAAAAGAAAATTCAATTTCAATATATTATTTAGAAGTTTGCCATATACTAAAACAAAGACGTGTTACTGTACTGAGTTTTCTTTATGAAATCATGACAGAAGAACAAGTTTACTTACTTTCTTAGTTTACATTTATAATAAAAATTAAATATTAATGTGGTAGCCTAATACTAACACTTTTTCAAGAACCACAAAATACAAAAATGAGGTGGGACAATCAACTTTACAACTGAGAATAATGAATCACATCGCTGTTCTTTTTTTTTTTTTTGAAGAGGTTTTTGCTATAGGGCACATGCGCTCGCCAGACAGACAGAGAGAGCCAGAGAGAGAGACAGAAAGCGAGAAATCACCCCCCGGGGGGATGGCTATGCCGCAATCCCTTCTCCTCCATTCTCCTCTCAGGATCCTGGGCACGCACTCACTCACATGTACCTGACGTGAGTTTAAGCCACCGGGTCCGGGACTCGAACCGCGGTCGACTACATGGGAGTCTAGCAACATAGCCATTATGCTAACTGCTGGTCCCCATATTGCTGTTCTTAAAAGAGCCTTACCACTGTGCTATTAGGTATTTCAAACAGAATACTAAATACAGTTCAAAATTTAGTTAGTTTAGCTCCAAATAATATTTTGGTTGTGTACATATGTTTGTGTATGTACTTTACAACACATGAGTTATCTCAATGTTTGTGATGTTCATTCAATTTTTAAGGCATATAATTGATCATAAAAGTTTCATTACCTGCCTTTGATAATGTTTATATAAGGTAGGTGATTGGAACAGACAGGGTAAGGGTCCAAGATGAAGACATAGAAAACTTATCCAGGATGGAGTTGCAATGGCTACGTTTTAACAAAGAGCAGGTTGCATTAAAGCTTCAAACAACTGCAGGGAAGGGCAACAATTTGCTAACTACATGCTACCCAAAAGTGCAACTGGATATGGTCTTTGGAATACACAAAGAATGGGGTAATAAATCAGCCAGACTATCATGTAACTAATTCCTGAAGCCCACTTCTTTATCAAAAAGCCAACGCATTGCTCGGACTACTAGATAAACATCTGTCCCCTCCGCCCCTCTTTTTTATTTATTTATTTTTTTATTATAATTTATTTTTTATTATAATTTCTTTTTTTTCCATCACAACACACAAATGAATTTTCCATCCAAAATACACTGTGCATTGGCTCAATCAAGCACATCAACATACATGTTCTCAGCAAATAATTTCCCAATTCTTATGTCCTGCATACCTTGCCTTTTGTTTTGCCATCCTTGATTCCCCATCCCCCACCCT
>NW_006159737.1:165887-185100 GCF_000334495.1 Tupaia belangeri chinensis | reverse complement strand
GAGGTAATGCAGGGCTGGTAACCATCATCTTCTCACTGTCCATAGGTAGAGAACATCCTCCTATACAATATATTTCTCAATTGGTTTAAGAGAGCTAAAGTTTTTTTTTTTCTGTTGCTTACAGTTGCAAGTTCTTCATCCTTGTTTTCGCCCTCAGCTTGCTGCCTGCGGCCAGCGGCCACGCGCAGGCACACGCCCGGTGGCCACGCGCAGGCCCAGGGGCCACGCACAGGCCCAGGGGCCACGCGCAGGCCCGGTGGCCACTCGCAGGCGCAAGCCGGGCCATCTGGCCCCGGAGGGGGCCCAGCCCCCCTCCGCCGCTCTTGAGTAACCTACTTGGACCCCTCCCGGCCTGGGAGCTTGTCTTTTCTTGCTTTCATAAACTCCTACTTTGCTCTCCTCTGTGTATCAGTAGCTCTGCTTCTTTGTTAGCATGAGACAAGTACAAAGTCATCGCACAGTCCTGAATCCCACACGTGATGACCCTGATCATCCCAGTATCTCCTTCCACAGTCTGACCATAGATTTCTTCAACTCTTTTATCTATCACCTATCTGTATAGTATTGAAAGTAGTCATATTAATATTAATTCTTGAAAATGTCATTTGATGTTAAGCAAAAAGGAAAAACAAACAAAAAACTGGAAAACAATAGCTGCCCCCATTTACGCACTGGGGTCCTGGTACCAGGAACTGAGTTAATTGATCAAACGTGGTTTATAATGGAGAAAGCAGAGCAGTTGCTTTCTAAATGTCTTTCTTTAATGTATGCACATGTGTGAGTGCTCCTGCACTGGTCTTCTTTATCAACTTCTCAACATT
Organism: Tupaia belangeri chinensis; assembly: GCF_000334495.1. NCBI lineage: Eukaryota > Metazoa > Chordata > Mammalia > Scandentia > Tupaiidae > Tupaia > Tupaia belangeri. The sequence continues at coordinate 184,279 of NW_006159737.1, read as the reverse complement.
TACAGATATTAAACTTCAGTTGTAATTCGGTTCCATCTATCAGAAAATCCATCGGCATTTTCGTGACGTTCTCTGCTGTTATCAATGGCAGTCTTTTTGTGCCAGTCACTCTCCTTAGGGATGTTTACCAATTACTCCCTCTTTAATAAAGGTACTTTCAAAATCACTAGAATCTTTAAAACAAAGAGGTTGGCAGTTTCTAGCAGCAGTAGATGTGAAACCTGGATGTGGGGAGGTGCTCAGCGATGCTATAAATGCCTGGGGCAATGGTCTCAGAGAATTAACGCGATCACAGCTGGGTGCTGAAGAACTGAAGTGAATTAATAATGGCCTTTCAGGTTCCTGTGAGGTCTGTAACTGCTCCTATCCTAAATTTGAGCATGGGAGCCCACAAGTTATTTTTCTAAATGACTATTCTATGGTAGAATAGCTGTACCAACAAGTAATATAAGTGGTTTGAAAAAAAAATAGATAAGCATTTTTTCTTTTGTATTTAGGGACACAATCAGTTTTTTCAGAGTTTGAAACTGTCTTGGAACTTCTTTCTGGGGGGCTCTGATTCAAAAAACAAAAGGCGAGTGTGTGTGTGTGTGTGTACATGGTGAAGAGGCTGGAAACAAAAAAAGGAGGGAATTACCTCCAAAACATTTTACAAAGCAAATTCATGGACCAGGTAGATTTTTTTAAAAAATCATTTTAGTATACAGACCATTTTTATTGCTATATATAAGTGGTAAGAATTCATATTCTGCAGTCTGTGTTAACTTTGCTAATCATGTTTCTTTTCTGTTTACACAATTTTTCTGGCTTTTTTTTGTATACATGATCTAGCAATTGCTGACATCTCTTGCTATGTCTATAGATTTGCATATTATTTCTTGTATGTTTCTCAATATCGATTTTATTATATGTTTTAAGTTGATGTCATTAGGTGCAAATAATTAAAATTGTAGCTTGCTGATGAATTAAATCCTTTGATCATTATAAGGTAATTCTGTTTTTCTTTAGAAATTCTTTTTGCCTCTAAGTACATTTTATCTGATATTAATCAAAGAATAATCTTTTTCCTTTGGTTAGTATTAAAATAAGACATTTTCTTCTCTCATTTTATGTTCAATTAAACGTGGGTTTACCCTAAGGAATCTGTGTTCACTGTGATCTCTGCAGACATAGGACAAGAAGAAAATGTCTTCCTCCACCTTCTGCCAGGAGTGTGCAGTGCTGGGCTGGCCTGGGGTCAACCTCTACACCAATGGGAACGTTGAGTTTCCCAGATACTGGAGGGCTGCAGGCACCACTGTCCTGGTCCCTGGTGACAAACTGCTCCTTGTGGACCTTAATGATCTTTGGGGCCCTAAATCTGACCACAATGAAAAAGATAAAAATGAAACCTTGCTAAGGTTTTGCTGGAGGAATAGTAAGACCCATGCTTTAAAGCTACTTTCCTCCCTAAGGATCTAAGGATCTTCTAGGTGATATGAGGGCAGAGGAAGGAGACTAGGACATTATCAACACTTAGGGCAGGAGTACCCTGGGGGTTAGACACTGGAAAGAAGCATACCTGTGCTAGAAAATGGCAACCAAAGCTGTAGCTGTGTCATTAACTATTAAGAGTTGTGAAAGTGGTTTCATATTTGAAACTGTTAGTAATTACAACCACCATGCTAACATACAATGAAATTATCTTTGTATGATCTATAACATAGTGAAAATAAATTGCAATGTACAATAATAACAAAGCTGATTATATGTTATTTTTCTTGATTTATGTTTGTCATAACTGCACATGTTAATATTATAATTTTTTATTTATATAAGTATTCCTTTTTGCTCCTAATATATTGATAACTTTTATTATTTTGCTTGAAGGTCCTCTAAATTGTATGCCTCAGGTTGTAAGCCTTCAGCCTTTGATATTATTATATTTGTGAAATGTCTCATTAAAAAAGAGCAATTAAATAGATATTTTATATACATTATGACAATCTCTGGAGCATTTAATTATTTAGAAATAATGTTATCATTTGGTCTTCCTGTCCTGTTCTTTTTTTCTCTGTTCATAACTTGGGGAAATATGATTATTGTTCAGTATTTAATTTTTCTTCTCTTCTCCTTTGGTAAACACGGTATTTCATTCTTTGTTTTATATATCATATTAAAAATTACAACTTGCATAAGTTACTACTGGTATGTAATTTTAATCAATACAATTCCCATCCTTTTAGAAAATGTAGGAGTCTGGGACCAGCAGGTGGTGTAATGGTTATTGCTCTGAATTCCCACATAGTAGACTGCAGTTCAAGTTCCAGACCTGGAGGCTTAACACTCATACCAGGTGTGTGGGCATCCATACCCAAAATCCCAAGCGGAAACTGGAATAGAAGAGATCGTTTCATGGCCTGGAGGTGAAGGGATTGCAGCATAGTCATCCCCCCGAGGGGTGATTTCTCACTTTCGGTCTCTCGGTGAGCACATGTGCCCTATAGCAAAAATCTCTCTCTAAAAAAGAAAAAAAGGAAAAAAAGGTAGGAAACGTAGGGCAGTTTAACTTCATTTGTCGATCTCTCAAATGGTTATTTTGATATGTATTTTGATATGTATTTTGTTATAACAATTTGCTATTTTGTTACGTATCTCTGAATTATTTTTCATTAGATTATCAACTATTAATAATAAAAGTCCAAAATGCCAAAAAAAAAAAAAGATTCTCAGACCAGCAGATGCCATAATGGCTACATCACTGGACTCCCATGTAGTCAACCGCAGTTCGAGTCCCGGACACTCTGGCTTAAACTCACTCTGGGCCCATGTGCACACATGCCCAAGATCCTGAGAGGAGAATGGAGGAGAAGGGATTGTGGCATGGCCATCCCCCTAGGGAGGTAATTTACTACTTTCTGTCTCTGTCTCTCTCTCTCTGTCTTTCTGGGGAGCATGCACTCCCTATACCAAAATCCTCTAAAAAAAAAAAAAAAAGAATACGATAAGATTCTTTTCTTTTTTTAGGTTTTGCCACAGGGTGCAAGTGCTCAACAGATAGGGAGATAGAGAGTGAGAGGGAAAGTGAGAAATAACCCCCCAGCTGGGATGATCATGTTGCAGTCCCTTCTCCTTCATTCTCCTCTTGCGATTTTGGATATGTACGCACACATACCTGGAGTAAGTTTCAAGCCACTGGGACTGTGATGAGAACCATGGTCAGCCATATGGGAGTCCAGTGCCATAAACACCATACCACCTGTTTTCCCAGGAAAAAGATAATTTTTAATTTGTCATTTTTTTTGTTTTCTAAAAACTACTTGCTTTTATATGTAAATACACCTAATGATATTCATATATCTTCTCAGTTCCCAGACTTTTGATTTTAATAATTTTCTAAGTACCTTTAATAGATGTGATAACATCCTCAGCTGCTCTTTTTCTCGAAATTGCCTTGTTTTATTCTTATACTTAAAAAATAAATAAATACACAAACTATGTACTGGGTATACACGTCAAGGTTGGCAGTTATTTTCTTTCAATACATTAAGTTGTTATTTGACTTATTCATGTTTTTTCATTGTGATAATTGAGAAATTGACTAATAATTCTAGTATGTGGCTTCAAGAATTATTTTAAACCTGCCAGGTAGTCATTGAATCAGTTAATTTTTCATTAACATTAGAAACTTTGAACTTTCATAATTTTAAGGAGTTTCTCTTCTATATCGTCTTTCTTCTTCTAGAAGTTAGGCCTTATTTATATATCACTCTGTCCTCTATATCATGCTCTTTCATTACTCTTGTCTCCATTTTTGTCTCTTTTTTGATCATTACTTTACACTTTTATTAAAGTTCAATAATTTTCTATTCAATCCTATTGAGCTTCCTAAATCTATTCTTGAATTTCAACTTTAACTGTTGTGCTTTCCATCTTAAAATTTCAATTTTGTTCCTTTTTTCAAATCTGCTAGGTCATTTATTATGTTGCTTGACACCTTTTCTATTTATATTTCTTAAAACTTATTTGACATTGTTGTTTTTCCATATAATTTGATACTTTTGTTTAAAATCCTAGTGCTTCATTTGCTTAATTTGTCATTTTTACTTAATCTTATTTTACTTTTTTTACAGGGAGGCTTGTTTCATTGAGTAATGCTGTTTTTCTTTGGAAGATGATATGTGGAGGTTCTTTGTGGTCTTGGATAAAGGTCCTAGATAATTTGGAGGTGCTAAAGTCACCTAATCAAAAGTATAATACATCCACTACGTGATTTAATTTTAGGTTATAAACTCTGAGAGGCACAGCTTATAGTGTCAATAAAGTTTCTAACATTGAATATGCAAGGCACAAAAAGCATGATTAGTGGCCTTAAAAGAATTGCAACCCTTTGAGTAAAACTGAATATATGTTCAGGAAGTAAGAGGGAGGAGGATACGGCTTGTTTGTGCAAGCAGCTTTAAATCACTACAAGGTTAATAACATACTTTGAAGTAAACTTTCTACTGAAATATCAAAAACTGTGAGAGGACTGGATAAATTACTTTTACAGCAAGGAAGCTCACAGAGAGACAAAGACGCCCATGAAACGGTCGTCCAGTAATGTCGGGGTACCTGTCTTGAGTTTCTCCAGATGCCCTGTCTCAGATGACTGATAGAAAGAATGTATTAGACCAAAGTTCATACTCCAAACACAGTCACCAGCTACATGCATAAGTTCATTGCATGTGTCCATTTTTTTGGTCCTTTATTTTTTATTTGGCCACCTGATTTCATTTTGAAGGAATAAAGGGCTTTATTATTATTTTTATCACAATAGTTATAACTTCCCAAGAATTCGACCAATCTTGCAGTCTTCTCAGGATCCAAGCACTTCTCTTTACTGTAATCTCATGGTTGAGGGTAAATGAATTAAAATAACTGCATAAGAAATTTGTCCAAAAATCTATCAGGGACAGTGAATTGAAGATAATTTGAAGAAGTCAATTAGTGTTCCAAGAGGAGAAGTGAAGGAGGCAGCAGGATATTCTGATAAGTTTATTACAAACATCTGAGAGTAACAATAACACTAGGTGGGAAAGAGAGGAAGATTATATTTTGGTGTAAATATATAGTACATATTCACAGCCTATAGGTTTTTTTTTATTTTTAAAAGCAATTTCATTATGTCATTTCTCTGTTTAATTTACCTAACAGAATCTTATCAATACTGGTAGAATAGAAGATAAATTCTTTAGTGTGACTGAAAAAGACCTTCTATTTCTTAGCCCTCATCTTTCTTACTGGCTTTATCTCCTACTCTCCCATTGATCAATTAAGTTGAATTACATTTGTATTCTTCCTTTCCCCATAATATACTAAGCTCATTTCTACCCTAGTGCCTTTAGACTTCTTGTTTTCCTTTTATCAGTTTGAGTGAGTTTCCTCTAGAATATCTTTTGGACCCAATCCATTACATTTTCTTCTTAAAATCTTGAGCATGCACACGCTGGGAGTGAGTTTTAAGCCTTCGGGTCTGGGACTTGAACTGCAGTCGATTACATAGGAGTCCAGCGATATAACCAGTACTCCATCTGCTGTTCTCTGGACCCCATTACAGATATTCAGATCAAGTGATCTGGAGTTTATCCTGTGTACTGATACATTTGAAATCTCTGATTGATGACGATGCCCATAATCAAGGAATACGTGGGACACTAACCCACTCAGCATTTGAGTCTCATTCCTTATCTTAACATACTGCCCAAATGTCACTTTCTATAATATAGTCCCCTTTTCACTTTTCTTGACTTCATTTTTATTCTTCATATTTATTATTACTTATTCATTTGGTTTGTGTGTGTGTGTGTGTGTGTGTGTGTGTGCTTACAGAAGGACTTCAAAAAGCTCATGAAAAATGGAATTAAATTGTGTGTTTATTTTGGTGGAAAAAACTGAAATCAATGCATGCTTCTTTCCATAATATGCATTTTTTATAAACTTTTTGAAGATCCTCTTGTATCTGTTTCTAGAATATATACCTCATGAAGGTGGGGTTTTTATTATGTTTACTGATGACTCTTTAGTACACATAACACAGTTTAAGAGCTTCTGGGCTCTTAATAAATACTTCTGAAGATTGAGATCTCTCTCTACCTACTTCGAAGATTATTGACTTCCTATATACTAATATTGTTGAAATTATATCCCCATTCTAGAGTAGCAAGGTACACACTGAGTGCAAATGCGTTGGCTTTTAATACAATTCTCCAATAAGTGACTGGAGAAATGACTGATTCTAACACTAGGGCAGTAACATGCAAGTAATCCTGAAGCATTCTGTAGTGACAGAAAGTAAGGAAGCATTCAAATAATTAAATAAATAAAACCATCTATATAGTCTAAAGAATTATTTAATTAATTATTATTATTTAATATGACAAGAGAGAGAGGGAGAAAGTTAAAGTGAGAAAACAAGTCTTCAGGTCCAGGACTCAAATTGTGGTCAGCCATGTGGGAGTCCAATGCCTTAATCACCATGCCACATGCTAGCCCCTTTATTTCTGTATTTAAACAATAAATTAGAATTAAACAGAAATGGCACAGTGACTATAAAGTTGGAAAAACAAAACTTAGGTAATTTTATTTTGCAATTCTATGTAACTATTTGGAATTTTAATTTAAGAGGAAAATATAGGGGCTGGCAGGTGACATGGTGGTTAAGGTGCTAGACTCCCACATGGCAGAACATGGTTCCAGTCCTGGACCTGGTAGCTTGCTTTCTCGCTTTATTTCTTTCTCTCTGTCTCTTGTGGGTCAAATTAAATAACAATAATGATAAATAAAATTAAATAAATAATTCTTTTAAAAATACTTTTAAAAAAGATGAAAATGTAAAACAAGAAAGTGTGTACAATCTATGAGGGTTTTTTTTAGTGATGATTACAAATTTAATTTCTTTCTTTCTTTTTTCTGTTTGGAGAGATTTTTTCTGTAGGGCATGTGCACTCGCCAGATAGAGAGACAGAAAGCAAGAAGTCACACCACAGAGGGAATGGCCACACCGCAATCCCTTCTCCTCCATTCTCCTCTCAGAATCTTGAGCACACATGCACATGCACCTGGCATGAGTTTAAGCAACCGGATCTGGGACTTGAACTGTGGTCGACTACATGGGAGTTCAGCGACATAGCCATTATGCCAACTGCTGGGCCCACAAATTTAATTTCATTTATTACATTCGTTTGTTTCATTTCTTTTCTTTTTTCTTTCTTTATTTTTTTTTTAAGAGGGATGTTAAAAAGTAATTTCTGAGTACTGGAGTTGACTTATAGTTATGTGTGAGACTCAGTCATCACACTTCAAAAAATTTTAAGACAGTCCACATCAGGGTAGAATCTGTAATATAAATTTGAAAAATAAGGCAACAAAGACTATGATTTTAAAGATTCAATGAAATAGATTAAAAAATTTATCTTTCTTTGGAGCAAAATTAAGGCAATATGAATTCTATTTTACAAGAAATCCTCACATTAAAAAAAAATAGAGAATGTTTAATTCATTTGATAATAAGAAGACAATGAAGATGAGGAGCAGCCAATGGTTTTCAAAACGTTTATTTTTCTTTTCCCTGAATTCTACTTTGTTTTCTCTAAAAGCAATGGGAATTACAGTACTTAATTTGTCACTTTCAACATAGAACATGAATGCCAAAAAATAAATACTACTTGAATCTATAGTGTGAGCATTTCAATTTGTTTGAGAGGTGGGATGAATTCTGAAGAAATTATATGAATAATAAAATGGTGATTTCAATTTGGTATTTTATGCAAAGACAAACTGACATGCAAATTATTCCACAAACTAAAATTAAATTATTTTATGATTTGCTTAATAATTAGTATTTCTTCCTACAGTTTCATCTTTTGAAACATAAAATTTCTCCTACTTATCTTTGAAGAATCAAATAATAACTTTCATTATAAATTACTATTTTCATGACATATTTGGTCACCCTGTTGAGAACAGATCCCATTTGCCTGATACTTTCTTATTTCAATTATTTTTAATGAATACAGAATCAAGGTTACTTTTTAGAAAAAAAAAATGATAAGCCTTCCTCCAATATGTAGACTCTTCTGTTCCTCTAGCCCCATTACAATCTCATTTATTTACTGCCCTGTTTGCTCAATTATTAAGGTAATCACATATTATTGCACCAAGAAAAGAATAAACATTCATTTCCAAACAATTTGCTGTCTACACCATCAAATTTAAAATTAGATGGAGTTCCTGATCTGAAGATGTTTATGAGTAGTAGGGAAAAAATACAAACCTAGGGATAAACTGGAAATAACTTTAGTTATGGTTCATTGGGATGGATTGTTCATTATTGTACTAGATAATCAATTATAGAAAACTCTTGAAATCTAAATAATATTCCTAAAGATCTAACTACAAGATGATTATTTGCATGGAATTGAAAAGAGAAATTAAAAGATGCTAATTTTTGAGCATTATAGGTATATTTTAGAGCATGACAAATTTTATAGTCACAAGGTAGAGAAAAGCTAATGAAAGCATCTTGAGTAGATTCCCCTTTTGCATTTTACTTTATTTTATTTATTTACTTAAGGTTTTTGCCATAAGGTGCATGCACTCACCAGAGAGAGTCAAAGAAGACACTGAGAAGGAAAGTGAGAAATCACCACCAGGGGATGGCCACTCCTGAATCCCTTCTCCTACATTCTCCTCCTGGGATTCTGCACATGCAGGACATACATCCATGTGATTTTCAAACTGCTGGATCCAGGACTGAAACCACAATTGGCCATGTGGAAGTCTAGCACCTTAACCACGATACCACCTGCTGCCTCCCCCACCCCCAATTTTAATTCTGTGCATTCTGCATTATTAGCTATATTCTATTCTCATAGTATTCTAGTGAATGACTCAGAAAAGGAATCTCACAGAACAAAGTTTTATCCTCAACATTTTCTAATAAATGCAAGATACTGTACTTAGTACTGGTTGAAAGTTACTTTTTTATTTTGTATGAATGTTAATTGTAAGCTAGAACCATCATGGGAATATGCTTTAGTTCTGCAGAAGGTTTCTTCCAATAACATAGTATTTGCTATTAAGCTTACACATTTGCCTTTTTGGTACTCTTTTTTACATGATGGCAGACAGTTCTGGGGTTCAATATTTATTTTATAATAAGTCATACCTAGTTGTAATAATGGCTTTTAGGGCATTCTGTTTGTCAAACATTATTTAATTCTGTGTGATTTTGATTATTTCTGATTTTCTACATTTCTTTCAGTATTTATTTCACTTTACATTTTTCTTATTAAATATGAGATTGGGACCAGCAGTTAGCGTAATGGCTGTGTCGCTGGACTCCCACATAGTTGACCGCGGTTCGCATCCCAGACCTGGTGGCTTAAAACTCACGCCGGGCGTGTGTGCGTGCATGCCCAAGATCCCAAGAGGAGAACAGAGGAGAAGGGATTGCGGCGTGGCCATCCCCCCTGGGGGGTGATTTCTCGCTTTCTGTCTCTCTGTCTCTCTCTGTCTGTCTGGCGAGCGCACGCGCCCTATAGCCAAAACCTCTCAAAAAAAAAAAAAATGTGAGATTAAGTGAGCTATATTTATCAGCTATTGTGGGATCAACAAATATTTCTATTTTTTCTAGTTAATTATATCATGACTATCCTACATCTTCTTCCTCCTTTGATGTATCTTAAAGCAATTCTTCTTGTATTTGACTAGTTTTGTTGACTCTAACAAATAATTAATTAGTATTTTTTCTTTTTAATTAAAAAAGTGTCTCATGGCAAGATATTTTGACTCTATGAACTCCATGAAGATCTTGTTTCTCCTCAAATCACTTCCTTAAAGTCTATGTTACAGCTATTATTTATTTATTTATTTATTTTTGTGGATGGCCATGCCACAGTCACTTCTCCATTCTCTCCGTGGGATCTTGGACACGCATACACATGCACCTGGCATGATTTTCATGCCATCAGTCCAGACTTAAACTGCAGTTAGGTATGTGGGAGTCCAGCAATATCACTGTTACCACTGTTGGCCCGTAATCTTTGTTTTTAATTTTTAAGAGAGAGAAAGAGAGAGAGAGAGAGAGAGAGAGAGAGAGAAGTACCCTCACTAGGGTGTCACATGTGCTCCCCTTCTTCAAGCTTCCTCATCAGCCAAGATCATGAAGAACGCGCAACTGGCATACATAGATGTACCTGAGAACTAAACTGATAATCTTCCATGTGAATTCGCATCACCTGTAGAGTGTTACCACTGTGCCACTGAGCCGGCCCTGGAGTCTAGCATTTCTTCTTGCTTAAATCGATTATTTCTGTGCTAGTGATTTCTCTATGTTCATCATTAAAGCTACATATAGCAGTTTTATTCTATGCTTAGAAAGAATTTTCTATTTTCATGTATTTATTTATGCATGCACTTATGTCAATATAAACTTAGAGAATTTAACTGTATGCTAAGGTTTATAATTCACTATCCTCACTGAGAAATGACAACTATGTATCATATGCCTTGATATGTATTTTCTGAATAAAGATATAAAAATATTCTGTAATATTCCTGCCAGCAATATGGCACAAATATAATTTTGAGGAATTGCCAGACAAATAAGTTGTGAAGGCCATTCTAAGAAATAAATTTTCTTTCCAAGAATATAAAAGTCATGGAATACAAAAAAAAAAACAACAGAAAGAAGATGGTAACTATGTGAAAAGAGGCATATGTTAATTACCTTGATTGTGGAGATCATTTTGTAATGTGTATGTATATTAAAACATCATGTTGCACGTCTTATATACACCATTGTTATTCATCACTTATACTGCAATAAAGCTGAAAAGAAAAGAAAAACTGTTCAAACTTAAAGTATACCAAAAGAGACATGATAATAAAATGCAACATGCAATCTTGGATTCTATTAAGAACATCAGTAGCAAAACTGGCTAATTCAAATAAGGTCCAGAGAGTACATTCCCGAATTTACTAATTTTATTTCTTCATCTTGATTATAGTACTGTGGTTCTGTTAGAGAATGCCCTTGTTATTAGGAAATATGCAAACATGCACTGGAGTATTTGAGTTGAGGGTAAAGGGGCATTCTATTTATGATTTATTCACAAAGAGTTCAGGAAATTATGTATGTGTATTCTCGTGCATGTGTGTCTGTTGTTGGATGTGGGTCTGTAAACTCATGTAAACATGCATACAGGGAGACTAGAGTGAGTTTGATGAAATGTTAACAGGATGAGAAAGCTGAGTGAAAGATACATGAAAATTGTCCTACTTTTCCAAACTTTTTGTAATTTAAAATCATTTCAAAATAAGTTTAAATATGTTTGTGTCAGACTGACTTGGAGTTGCATAGCTTAACTTCTTTCTCTTCAAGAAATAGTAAACAGTAAGATATACCAAGTTTCATCTTCTGTTAAGTGTTCTTACATTTTTACTATTGTGTTTCTTTTTTAAAAATTCATGTTTTCATTTGATAGAAACATTTATTCATAGTCAAAAGATGCCATATACATAAATATTATTTTGTTATTTAAATATTTAATAATATATTTATAGCCATTGAATTAAACTATAAGATTTAAAATGATACCTAGGAAATGACATTTAAAAAATACATATACATATATTGTTTACATTTAGTCACTATACATACACACTATTACATTTCTTAAAATTTTTTTTAGACTCTTCTTAGATTATCGCAAACCAGACTTGGAAAAACTTTATTACAAGTTTCTCCATGCTGCGTGTAGTGTGTTGTTTTATTTGGTTACTGACTTAATTATTTATTTTAAACAAAATTTTTATGACAGCTCCATATAGGCAGGGCCTCCAAGGTCAGGAAAATATTTTTAAATCTAATTGAGTTAATTTAGCTGTGTGAAATAAATGCCTTTTATTCTGTAATTTGAAGCAAGAAATAGAATGAAAGGACCTATTAGAGAACCTAGTTACATTAATTCAATTTGTTTTAACATTGCTTTAAATGCATTTTAATGAATGGAACAAGAAGACACCATATGGATATCAGAATCAGAAAGGAGACAGAAAAATAGCACAGAAAATTAAGACTACAGAGTCTAATATATTTTTTGAAAGTGCTGTCTTCACCAAATTTTGAAGCCCTGGCTAGGAGCCAGTCCGTTTTCCTTTATAAATAGCCAGTTAAGTTCACATCACTAACTGCCTCCCTTATTGGACTCTCTCAGTCTGGCTTCTCTACAACTGCCCTAGCTATCCCAGGTCCAAATACCAGATGGCCAGGGACAACCCCTTTACCCCAGAGCCCAGTAGGATTACTCAAACTAGACAATTCCAAACCCACTTTCGCTGCTTCATCCTTTCCTTCCCACAAAAACTGCAGTAGAATTACCCACAGTCACCTCTTCTCTGCGACATGACCAACTCCATTAATTCCTTCTGTGTCCTCCAACAGCATGATGCACACTTCTCTTGGGATCATTAAGAATAATAAACTGTCTTTGCAATGACAGTCACCCAATCTGTTAGTCTTCCCATACTTAGGTAATATAACCTATTTGAATATAAAGACAACAAAAATGATACAAAATATGGTATCATGCAAAAATTAGCATTTTATTTCATTTTTTAGAAGAGGTTTTTGCCTTATGGTGCATGTGCTTGCTTGAGAGAGAGAGAGAGACAGAGACAATGAAAGGGAAAGTTAAAAATCACTCCCAAGGGAGGATGGCTACATGGCAATCCCTTCTCTTCTATTCTGCTCTTGGGATTTTGCGCATCCACATACACATGCCCAGTATAATTTTCAAGGCACTGGGTCCGAGACTTGAACCACAGTTGGCCACATGTGAGTCCAGCTACACCATCTGCTAGTCTGAGAACTTTTACATTGCTATTGAAGCTAAGATGGAACTACATGTGAAGTATTTTGGAAAGGCTCTGAAGAGGACCTGTCAACTCACAACAGGGATGTATCAGTTGGTTGCTACATAATAAATCATCCCAAAATTCTAATGGCTTAAAACAGTAATTTCCTTAGTTTATGATATAGTCTTTGTAGTTTGAGCGTCCTTTTGGTCTGATCCAAAGCTGACCTTAGCTGGCTTGTTGAATAGCCTACTGGTAGCAGCAGCTGGCGGGTTAGCTGGTGAATGGATGACTTAGGAGGGCCTCACTCACAGGCTGTCAGTTTGGAGAGTCAGGGTAAATGGTTTTGTGCTGTTCATCACTGAGGAGGCTAATGGTGTTTTTCATGGTGGTGGTTGAGGAAAAACTTCAAGTCTTCCATAAATCAGGATTTTCACAGTATCATTTTCTTACATTCTTTTGGTCAAACCAATAATTTTCAGAAAAAATAGAAAAAATACTCTATTTACTAATGAAAGGACCTACCACAAAGTAATGTGAACATTCTTGCTCTCTGCTGATGGGGAAAGGAACAAAACAATCAATGCTTTTTGGAGAATTGAGTAAATCTTGAAAGGAGGATAAATTTTTACCAAGACATCAGGGAAGCATTCAATTCTATAAGTAATGGTTACTAAATCTAAGTGTATTTTAAAAATACAAAGACAAGACAATTCATTCTCCAAGTGGTTTCTTTCATTTTAATTTTCATTTGTTATACACATTTAAATTTGATTTAGGTCAGGGCTTTGTATACAACATGTAATGAACATAATAAGAGACAGAAGAAATATCCAGAATTTAATGATGACAAAAAAATATAAAAGAAAATGAAAGAAAAATTAAAACTACTGCTTTCTATTTTCTTAAGTGGTGAGACTAAGTTCCTCTTTAAGGAATTGCCACTTGGGAAAATAGTTTGATGTTTCCTACAAAATTAAACATTCTCTTACTATTATCACCCAGAAACTGTACTCCTTGGTATTTAACTGCATGAATTGAAAACTTGTGTCCACCAAGAAGCTTACCCTTGAAAATTATTCATAGTTGCTAAAACTTGGAAACAACTAAAATGTTCTTCAATAATTGTATAGAAAATTGGGGTATACTTGTACAAAAACTATTCATCAATAAAAAGAAATGAATTGAGCCAGCTAATGGCATGGTGTTTAAGGCAGCTACATCCCGCATGCCCAACCACAAAGTTCGAGCCCTGGATCTGGTGTTTTGAAAGAACACACCAGGAGTATATGTATGTGTGCCCCAAACCCTGAAAGGAGAAATGGAGTAGAAGGGATAGTGATGTGGCCATCCCCACTAGGGGTACCTTATCACTATCTCTTTCTTTCTCTCCCCTTCTGGTGAGTGTGTACATTATCTAGCAAATAAAAATAAATGTTAAAAGAAAGATAGAAATGAGTTAATCAAGGCATGAAAACACATGGAGGAGACTTAAGCGGGTATGGCTAAGTAACGAAAGCTAATCAGAAAAGGCTACAAACTATATGATTGCCGCTATATAGCTTTGCTGAAGAGGAAAAAGCTATGAAGGGCACAGAGAAGTTTCAGAGCAGTGAAACTTACATGTGATACTGTAATGGTGGATTAATTTCATGTATCTGTCAAAACTCACAGAATGTGGAATGCAGATTAATTCTAATGTAAACTGTAGACTTTCAGCTAATAAGAATGAGTTCATATTGATGAATCAAGGTAACAAATGTATCACATTAATCATGTGAATAGTAGGCAAAACTGCTGGTGTGATGGCAGTGTATATGGGAATCTTCTGCACTTTATGCTTAATTTTCCTAAGACTCCTTTAAAGATGAAAAAAATAAAGACAAAAATGTAAAACATAATAATATGAAAAAGTAGTGCTTACTGAGTTTAGGCCGAGTTGGAAAAGAGGAGATTAGTTTACTGCCATAAAAGAATTCTTCATGGTTCATAATGGTGAATGTTAGACAATCAGCATTTGTCAAAACTCATGGATTTTACAACACAAAAAGCAAACTTTAATTTATGAACATTAAAAAGCTTCAGGGAGGCAGCAGGTGGTATGGTGGTTAAGGGTGCTGGACTCCCACATGTGTGACTGTGGTTCAAGTCTTAGACCTGACGGCTTGCTTTCTCACTCCCTGCTGCCTATTTCTCTGTCACTCTCTGGCTAAAATAAAATGGTTGAATAAATAAATAAAGTTAAATAAAAATAATAAAGAAATGTTTTAGGGTACTAACCTGTGCTGTGGTGGTTAGCGCAGCTGGGTGGCCATGAAGTTTAAGCCCTAGACCTGGTGTCTTGAGGCATATGCTGAGGTGCATGTGCATGCATACCCCAAATTCCAAACATGGAGAAGGGATTGCACCTAGATCATGGTTCATGAAGGTTGCTTTCCCAGTTCCTGTCTCCTAGTCTTTCTGTCTGGCAAGTGCATGCACCTGCTGGCAATATTTTAAAGAATAATTAGAAAGTGGGAGGATCCCAGGGTAGATAAATCATCAAACTATTTCTAAAAGGTATGAAATAAGTCAATGAAATATTAGAGAAAAAGCTGTTGTTGACAAAGTACTTTGGAAATAAGTGGTGTCTGTAAGAACAAAGAAAGAAAAAAATTATAAGATCCTTTTAGATCTATATATCTCTCTATATATCTATATAGATATATATATATATAAATATATATATATTAGAGATTTTTGTTATAGGGCATGTGTGCTCTCTAGGGATACAGAGACACAGAAAGTGAGAAATCAACCCCGGTGCAATGATGATGCTGCAGTCCATTCTCCTTTTGGGATTTTGGACGCTCACACACATGTTCCCAGTATGAGTTTAAGCCACCAGGTCCAGAACTCAAACTGTGGTTGACCACATGGGAGTACAACAGTGTAACTATTGCTCCATCGCTGGTTCAGATATATTCTTAATCAAACTACAGAATGAACCAAACTGAAAAATAATTCAAAATAATCCACAGTATAAGGGAAAAATAAATTATAGCATAATCCAACAATGGAATAGATGATACCAAAACTTACTACCACTAAATTAAGAAAAAAGAAAATATCAATCCTAGGTGATGAATAATGTTGATTTTAAAAGTCAGTGCTGGGGGACCAGCAGTTAGCGTAATGACTATGTTGCTGGACTTCCACGCAGTCGACCGCGTTTTGCGTCCCGAACCCGGTGGCTTAAAACTCACGCTGGGCGTGTGTGCATGCATGCCCAAGATCCCGAGAGGAGAACGGTGGAGAAGGGATTGTGGCGTGGCCATCCCCCCTGGGGGGTGATTTCTCGCTTTCTGTCTCTCTGTCTCTGTCTGTCTGTCTGGTGAGCACACGCACCCTATAGCAAAAACAAAACAAAACAAAAAAAACCCTCTCCAAAAAGTCAGTGCTGGGAACCAGCAGATGGCATAATGGTATGGCCATCCCCCCTAGGGGTGTTATTTCTCACTTTCTCTCTCTCTGTCTCTAAAAAATAAAATAAAAAAATAAAAATAAAAAATAAACCTCAGTGCTTAGTGTCAGTGGCTTGTCCTGCTAAGAAGCCATGCTTTGTAATCCATGAGCACATGGAAGGCCTAGGGTGTGATTCCTGGTCCCCTAACATCTGGATGAGATGATAGACATTAGTAGCTCCAGTGACTCTAGAGGCTGAAAAGGAGGACTTAAGATTCACCTTGGTAATATAGTGGGACACTGTCTAATAAAAGAACCAGGTGTGGAGCCAGCTGTGATTCCAGCTGGGAGGCTGATGCAGGAGGAGCTGACATAATGAGCACATTTCTTAGCAAAATAAAAAGATTCAGAAACCAGTAAGTTCCTGTTTTATAGTTGCGTTTCTAATATAGGCAAAACTCATATGTAGAATATTGTTTTGGGGCTGGTAGTATTTAGAGAGATCATAAAGGAGCCTTCAGGAGCGCAGATAATATTTTGTATATTGTGCTAAATCTAAAGAATGTATTTAGAGGGACCAGCAGTTAGCGTAATGGCTATGTTGCTGGATTCCCACAGTCAAGTGTGGTTTGAGTCCCAGACCTGGCGGCTTAAGCTCACACCAGATGCATGTGCGTGGGTGACTAAAATCCCAAGAGAATAGAGGAGAAAGGATTGTGGTGTGGCTATCCCCCTGGGGGGGTGATTTCTAGCTTTCTGTCTCTTTGTCTCTCTCTGTCTTTCTGGCAAGCGCACATGCTCTATCACAAAAACCTCTCTCAAAATAATAATAATAATAATAATCCACTGAGCTAGACATAAGGTCAGGTCCTCCTGATGCTCTGGTTTTCCCTAGGTAGTTTTGAAGCTCTGATAAATATGTTGAAACCTGAAACGATGGACTCAAACTTTGTGTGTTTTTTTTTTTTTTGTGAGAGATTTTTGGTATAGAGTGCATCCACTCACCAGAGAGACAGAGAGCAAGAAATCACCACACCACCACCACCACCACCACCATCACCACCCCCCGCCCCCACAGGAGGATTGCCATGCAACAATCCCTTTTCCTCCATTCTCCTCTTAGGATTTTGGACACTCATGCACACATGCTTAGCATGAGTTCTAAACTGCTGGGTCTGGGAGTTGAACTGCGGTCGACTACGTGGGAGTCCAGCGATGTAACCATTATACCAAATGGTCTCAAGCTTTATATGCAGTTGCCCAGATTAATTTTAGGTACTACTATTTATTGAACACATGGTGCCTTAATAGAATCATCCTACTTAAACCTCATAGCGGTCCTTGGAGGTGGGTATGACCCTAATTTTATGCATAAGTAGAGTTAAATAGTATTCATGGGGACCTGGTTGGCTTAGCAGTTATGTCATTGGACTCCCATCTGGCTGATTGCAGTTCAAATCCTGGACCCAGTAGCTTGAAACTCACTGTGGGCATGTGTGCATCTGTGCTTAAGACGTGGGGAGGAGAATGGAATTGCAGTTATTGTGGCATGGCCATCTCTCCTAAGGTGTGATTTCTCACTTTTTCTCTCTTTCTCTCTCTCTCTCTGTCTCTCTCTGGCAAGCACACATGCCCTAAGACAAAAAAACTTCTTAAAAAATGTAATACTGTAAATTGAAGGGAGTTTTGCCCTAACTCATGGATTGTGCAAGAATGAACTGCTGTTGGGTTTGATTGACTGTCAATGGATGACGGTGTGGCATATCTGAAGGCTAGTGAATATAACTGACAATGTTTAATAAAAAAAAATTTATTCTTTTAGTATATAAATATATATATATATATATATAGTATGTATGAATGATAAAGCTTACTAGTCATAGAAACAAAACACACTTCTGTACATTGTATCACTTCTTAAATAAAGCTTTGACAATTAATTGAAAGAACACAGCAGTAATTTAAAGTTCCTAGGCCAAGATACAAATAATGCTAGAATGTATAAGATTAATACAATTTCTCATTTATCGTATAATGGCTGGGTCTGGTAGTCCTTTCTTGTTAGTGCT
>NW_006159737.1:92817-147232 GCF_000334495.1 Tupaia belangeri chinensis | reverse complement strand
AATATATATATATATATATATAGTATGTATGAATGATAAAGCTTACTAGTCATAGAAACAAAACACACTTCTGTACATTGTATCACTTCTTAAATAAAGCTTTGACAATTAATTGAAAGAACACAGCAGTAATTTAAAGTTCCTAGGCCAAGATACAAATAATGCTAGAATGTATAAGATTAATACAATTTCTCATTTATCGTATAATGGCTGGTTCTGGTAGTCCTTACTAGTTAGTGCTGGCAATTCAGAAAGGAACAGAGCAAGCACTGTGTCTGTCCATATGGAGTTTACTGCATGGTAGGAAACACAGAAGTGTGATAAGAAAAATATAGAGAATATGTTTTTAAGTTGCTTTGTCATGAAATAAACAGTATATTGGGGCGTGGTGGTGCCCGCCGTATAGAAATAAACAGTATATTGATTGAAAGAGAACATCATCTAAAATCATTGAAAGCGGATGGTGTACAAATGAACCCACAGTATTTTGCTTTGAATTGAAACTCTCATTTAAAAAAATTATAATGATGGATATGTATGGGTGAGATAACTAAGTTCTATCAGTCAATTTATAATATCATAAAAATATGCTTTACTTTAGTACTGTCATTAGCATAAATCAATGTACCATGCTTATTATCTATAGAGGAATTCTTTTCATATCATTGAACTCCAATGTTAAAAAAAAAGGAAGATTATTTTGTTTTCATTTTATTTTTTGCTCCTCTATTGTGGAAGTGAACGGTTGAATTTATGTAATTACCTTATCATCACAGAAAGGCTTGAAATAAGGTAAATTTAAAAATAATCTCAACTACCACTTCATAAGCTTGTTAAAATAACATTTTGGTACATTATACATGAGGAGAAATCTTGGCTAGTTAGAATTACTTTACCACCTTATTTTGCTGAAGTACTTGTTTAATTGCCAACAGTTTTATAGAATCTGTGTTGTTGGCAGACACATATGACCCTAATTTTATGCATAAGTAGAGTTAAACAGTATTCATGGGGGTCTGCAATTGTCTTATCGGTTATGTCATTGGACTCCCAGCTGGCTGATTACAGTTCGAATCCTGGACCCAGTAGCTTAAAACTCACTGTGGGCACGTATGTGTGTGCGTACCTAAGACCTGGGGAGGATAATGGAGGAGAAGGGATTGTGGCATGGCCATCTCCCCTAAGGGGCTATTTCTTACTTTCCCTCTCACTGTCTCAGTGTCTCTCTCTCTCTCTCTGTCTCTCTCTGGCAAGCACACGTGCCCTAAGACAAAATACTTCTTAAAAAATATAATACCGTAAGTTGAAGGGTACACACACACACACGTGAGAGAGAGAAAGAGAGAGAAACTTTGCCTTCAGCTTAAAAGTACAGAAAATTAAGCTCTTGGGGCCAGTTAGTGGCCTAAGGATAAAACAAAACACTCTGGTGGAAATCCCACAAGGAGAGCTTCCCAGGTCAGTTCTGGAGACTGTTCTGAATACACCAGGCAAGTGTGTGCCCAGTAACTAGGGCTGGCTGAGGTCGGGATAGATCGGAGCATTGGGACCCTCTCGCAGCTGCTCTCTCTTATGAAAAAATTACACACACACACAAATTAAGCTCTTTATGGCAGGTGAATATGGGTATCATAATTGCCATTTCCTATGTGATGATACTCAAAGCACTGTTTCAAAACTCATTTACACTTTTGTGAAAGATGTAAGAAAAAAGTTACTGTGCAGGAGACACACAATAGACCAAGCCTTCTGCTCTTGAAGAACTTATTTGGAAAGAGGAGGTAGGGAGAAGAGAAGGCAATATACAACAAACATAATAAATATGTAAAATACATAGTATTTCTGTTGGTGATAAGTGCAATGGAAAAAATAAAAACATGAGTTGAGGGAATTAGAAGTGCTGGGTACAAAAGTTTTTGCTTTATTTATTTTCAAGAGAAATTTTTGTTACAGGGCATGTGTGCTCTCCAGAGAGACAGAGAGAGAAAGGAGAAATTACACCCCAGGAAGATGGCCACACTGCAATCCCTTTTCCTCTATTCTCTCAGGATTTGGGGCACACAGGCACACGCCAGGGTAAGTTTCAAGTCTCTCAGGATTTGGGGCACACAGGCACATGCCAGGGTAAGTTTCAAGCCACCAGACCTGGACTCAAACCACCGTCAACTAGGTGGGAGCCTGTAACCATTATGCCATCAGCTGTTCCTAAAACCTTTTGCTTTAAATGGGATGTCAGGGTCAAGCTCATTTAGAAAGGGAAATTGGACTGAAGGAGGAATAGCGCAAGGCCAGACAAATATCTGAGGAAGTTAGATTCTAGCCAGAAGAAATATTAAGGACAAAGGCTCTAAGAACAGCTAATGTTAAACCAAGTGCAGTGTCATGTGACAGGGGAAGGTGGTGCTGAGGAGTGGTGAGAGGTGACACAGGGCAGCCATATGCAGAGAAAGGCAGATAAAGCATTTGGCTGACTTGCTCATAAGCACTCTTGTCAATTACATGAGAAGTTAGGAGTTTCAAAGGTACTGAGAGCAAAGCTAGTTGTACATGTATACCAATTAAAAATATGCAATAAATCCTATTGGGGTTTTACAGAGTTCCAACAAGTAGTGTTAAAAATCACTGTTAATTGGAAGATAAATATCACCATTATACTACAAAGTTAACAAAACCACCTAGAATTATATCAACATTTTCGTTTATCTTCACGATTATCTTTTAAAAATGTCGTGAGCTAATTAGAAAAGTTTAGCATAGCCATTCATCAACACCCTCGGTTCTGTACAGTCCACGTGGTCACTGCTCCTTCTTTGCATTTGGTTTTAACTAAGTCATCTGGGGGAGGAAGATAACCCTTGGCAAGAGGTGTCAGAGTATGTTTCCAATGGTTGATTTTATTCTCTCTAGCTGTTCCTAACAACTTACTTATTAAATGTGAAGATCAGGCCAATTGGTAGCATGGTGGTTAAGATGGCTGGAGACCACATGGCTTACTATGTGGTTCAAATTCCAGATCCAGGGGCTTGAAAAACACTCTGGATGTGCTTGCCTGTGTGTGCATATTCCAAAAGGCGGGAGAGATGGAGTAGAAGAGATTGCGTCATGACCATGCCCCACAGGAGGTGATTTCTCACTTTCTCTCTTGTACGCTCTCTCCAGTGACTGCATGCACACTCTAGCAAACTAAAAGCATAAATTAAAGATAATAATGATGAAGATTATATAATTTCATCAAATCCGACTTTGTTATGTGTGAAGACGATACTCTATTTTCAGAAGTAGATTTAAGATTAATTTCCTCAGTTATATTTTTATTTCCAACATTTTGCATATATTTACAACTTCATATTAGCACATAAGAAAAACAGCTTATCCCTAAACCTGAAATCTATGAATGTGGCAATGAAGCAATAAAATTGATTTTCAAGATAAAGAAAATTGATTTCCCTCTGCCTCTTAGCTTTTGGCATTTGCACACTAATTTCATTATGTCTTATAGAGTTGATTTTTTTATACCAGAGATCATGGAGAAATACATGCAAACTCTGGGTACGTTAGTTTAGTCATTCCTTCATTAAGTTCCAGCAAACAAAGTGGTTATTAGCAAGTCCTGCTTCATGCTGTGCTGCAATCTATAAGACATCAAAGTTTTGGGGGATTTTTTCCCCTTCAAACAGCACATTGAATGTGTAGAATTTATTTTCTTTTAAAAAATGTTCAAATATTTTGTATAGAACATGGCAAAAAGTGTGTAGGTATCATGTAATTTCTCTCTGAAGATAAGTGATGGATGCCTTCTAATATCTGTCTGCTCTAGCCAATAACTGCATAACATTACACTTCTATATTTACTTCTTCAAATATCCATTCTCTTTAACATGTATATTTAGGGAGTATGGCATAAAAGCAGAGAAATCACTAATTATGTCCCAGTAGTGTTAATGTTGAAGGTCTTAATAGCCCAGTAGCCTCCTTATCTAATTAACTGATACCAAGCTTGAGCCATTCACTCATTTGACCAAGTCAGTGTGAGTATAAGTGGTCAGGGTACTTTTGAGGAGGAGCATTAGGAAGTTGCACATTATGCTCTTTTCTCCCTGGCCTGATATGTTTCAAATCTAGAATACTCCTTTGGCCTGTATATCTAATTACATAAATGTATGAAGCAGAATGATCAGCAGACTTATAAGTAATAGAAACAGCACAAGTTGATACACACACATAAAAGTTATCATGAGCAAAAAATTAGAAATAAGTTTTATAATACTTTTGTTTGATATTATAATATTTTGACTTATTACTACAGTATAACCTAGTCAAAACTGACTAATATAGAAATTGATACAGAGAATAACTAGCTTAATAAAACCTTAAAATCTATGTGTGTGTGTGTGTGTGTGTGTATGTGCACGGTATGCATTTGCATTAAGTAGCAGAAGCTTTGGAGTGAATGTCTACTAGAGAATAACCTGCAAATTATGGCTTAAAAGAAACAAAATGGCAATTTATTAAACCAGATAGGGAACAGATATAGTGTGCCTTGGTTGAATCAGCTTGAATTGGCTATAGTATGCACAAAAAAAAAAAAAAATAGGGGGGGGAAAGAGACCAAGAGAAAGAAATCCAATAAAAATTAGTCAACTTTGCAAATCAGACTGAAAGGGATTTGAGAGAAACCAGACATTCTTGGACTTCCGGAGTTCTAAGTGGCAATTTTTTCTCATATTCTATTAGTCAAATATAATTCCACAATGATCAAAACTGTGTTTTTCCAATTGGCAAGTCAAGCTAGTAAACTATTAGCAATATCCTACGAATGTGAGCTTACCTACGTCTGCTTTCAGTTCCACACAGTTCTCCTTTGTGAAATCATTGGTGAATTAAGACTAGGTTCTAGGGCTAGATGCTGACATAGGAGTAAAACATGCCACTGTGTGATGCAATTCTACATGGACTATGGATCATGGAATGAATGAAAATTTTGTAAATAAAACTTTATTGGAACACAGACACTAATCTGTTGATGTATTGTCTATCATTCCATTTGTGCAGCATTGGAGTTGAGTAGTTGCAACAGAAACCACATGATTTGCATACCTCAAATGTTTACTAAATGACCCTTCAAGAACATTTTTGTAGACCTAGATTTAGGGAGTCTTCAGTGAATTGAGGGCTCTGCTGAACAAGAGATTTAACTTAAGTAGCAGAGTGGATGATAAATTCTCTCAGAGGGAAGACTGAGGTCTCTCTGAGACCAAGATGACTGCATTATTGAATGTATTGTTCCTCCATGACAACACAGAATCTTGGAGTGTCTCCCAGCTTATTATTAAATCTGAATTGACCCGCCCAAAATGGGAATACAAGGTCCATTTCACATACTCTCCATGGGTCAGGGACGTGGTTTTGCATTTATTACCAATAGCTGCTTTTCAAAATGAGGGTATCTATTAACTGTCAGAGAGGACACTAGTTCATCCCTCCAAGTACACTCTGTCTCCCACTGGAAGTTCTACTTGGCAAAATCATCACCACACATTTTTTTTTTTTTTTTACTGTCCTCAATACCGAAGGAATCCAGTAAGACTCTGGACTTCTCTTTTAGTGGTAAGGGTCCTAAGAGTCAATAGTTTTTAGTTTGTTTGTTTTGATTGCCAAAGGGATTGAGAGACCTGAATCCATACAAAAAGTCCCTAAATTTTGTTAGTATTTGTCTGGCTCTCCTGCTGGTGGAGTTGTGCTAACACCAGAAACATGGGTCATAGAGACAGGTTTCTGACTGGTCAATCAGTAGCATATTGTCTTCAAAATGAAAGTTTTGGACATAAAAGGGTAGAGGTACCTGTACTACATCTTAATTCATTCTCTGATGAAAAACTCAGGGAAGTGTGTCCCATTAAATGCTTTTTCCTGAGCAGCTCTACCCTCACTGGGAAAACCTCTTTTCTACTTGTGAATGGTTACAAATAAGCATAAAATGCATCAATGTCTACCATACAATCAGCAGTAGGAGCAATAGAACAATACATGGAACCAGTCTAAATAGGTTCACCCACAAGTTCAAGGTAGCCCATCCCCGCCCCTGTTGTGAAGTCTGAAGAAAACCTGCTATGTGAACCTGGGCACATCGTTTTCCAGGGATATGCACAGGGCAACTGTACCCAACAGAGTCATCAATGTTCGAGTCCCCCCCCTATCCTGTCAGATTCAAGTGTACTTATCATCTTCCTTAAAGAAAAATACTTAAATAGGTAAAGAGGGAAGAAGGGTTACTGATGGTAGGAAGGACAAGGAAACAAAAATGGAGAAAGCAGATCTGTTCCCGTAAGCAAGGTTTCCAGTGCACTTTCAGATGAGAGAAGACTAGTAGCTGCCGAGTTTCCATGCAGAGCTCTAGCTTCATTTCCACTAGCCTTTCTTAAGCACTGAGGTGCACCCCTGGCTCGGTATCACAGCCACATTTGCCTTTTGGTTGAGTCCACAGGGCTTGCTGCCCTATTGTAATAACATCTTTTCTTTTTCACCTGGAGGAGTGTGAACAATAGTTAAAAGTGCCAGTTGGGTGGATTCTTTTAATCCAATCCTACCCTTTATTTCTCAGCCTCATTAACAGGTATCAGAATAGGTGGATCCTCTCCAGCCTCTCCATCTGTCTTAGCCTGTTACTGCATTCTTACAGAAATCCCTGAGACTAGGTGAATTTAAGAGGACAGAAGTTTTTTTGACTCATGGCCCAGGATATGTGGAAGGTACAAAGACAAATCACAAAATGACAGAGTGTTGGATGTTGAGTAGAGTCTGCCTGTTCTAATCTACTTTCTTCTCTTATAAATACATCAGAATTGAATTATTGAGTCCTCACACTACTAACCTTACCACAGCCAAAGGCCCTACCCTGAGACACTATGAAGGAATTATAAATTTTTACTTAACACCTTTACAATACAACAAGTCCCAACACATTAAGAACGGGGAAACAGCCTAGCTATACCACTACCCATCACGTGGGGAAGAGCATGTGTTACTGATCCTGAGGAGTCTTTTACCTCACCCATCCTACAAAAAACACTTGAGCTTTCATCTCCCAGATAGTCACGTCTTCAACTGTTTCTCGTCTTCATTATCATTACGTTCATCACATTATCTAATTTTTTTTGTACTTTTTTTTAACTCTTTTTAATATAAAGATAATGTTTGTTTTACAAGTGTATTGTGATGTATTTTCTTCTTTTCAGTTGTTGGAACATTTGTGTATAATTTATATTATGTTTTCTTACGTACTTAGTAGAGTTTGCCAGGGGAACAACTGGGTCTGTTTTGTTATTTTACCTACAATATCAATTTCATTAAAATATATGACTATTCAATTTTTATGTTTCTTCCATAGTATTTTAGTAGTGTGTATTTTTCTAGAGATAAGTGCATTTCATCTGAGTTATTTTTATCATCATTGTGTTATAATATTTCTTTATCATTCATTTAATTTCTATAGGTTTTTAACTTGATATTTTGTGTCTTTCTGTTTTTTGTTGCTGTTTTGTTAGATTTAATGATATTTCCACAGAATCTAATTTTGGGCTTATTGACTTTGCCTTCAGATTATCTTATTCTCAGTTTTACTGTTTTCTGTTGCCATTATTCTCCTTCCTTGAACTTGCTCTTCATTTTTCATTTTCCTAAAGTGAAAGTTTGTAAAATTTATTTGTGACCATTCTTTCCTAAGACAGACCTTTAATGCAATACATTTCCCTGGAAGGTCTGCTTTAGCTGAATTCTACAAATTTTGACATGTGTGTTTTAATTTTCATCTAATTCAAAATATTTTATATTTTTGCTTGGTATGTTTTCTTTGACTCATCCATTGTTTTTAATTATATTTGTTTGTTCAAACTCTTAGAGATTTTTTTTGGTATCTTTCTGATATTGATTTCTAATTTAATCTTAGTAAGGTTTGAGAGGTATGTTTTCTTTGACTCATCCATTGTTTTTAATTATATTTGTTTGTTCAAACTCTTAGAGATTTTTTTGGGTATCTTTCTGATTTAATCTTAGTATGGTTTGAGACTATATTTTGCTTTATTTTAATTCTTCTAAGTATTCCAAAGTTTGTTTTATGGCCCACAGTGTCATCTGGATAGTCACATATTCAAGGAGCACATAAAATAATGTATATTTTGTGCACATGTATATGCTTATGTGTGTAACCCATTTGTATCTTTATATTTATAATAAACTTTTTATAGATGGTAGATAATTAGCTCTTGGATTTTTATCCAATTTGAATACACTGTTTATATTGCTGTATTTAGAATGTGTACTTTTAACATAATTATTGATATTAAATTAACATTTATTCCCCTGCAAGTTGTTTTCTATTTTTCCATCTGTTTGGTCTATTTATTTTACTGCTTTTGATTAATTGAATATATTTATAATTCTATTTTTCTCTGTAAATTTTATTATTCATTCTCAAAGATTAATGACTTTCCCAGAGTGTATAATATATATACATATTTAGTCTATAATGAATTATCTTATAATGTTAATTTAATACCACTTACACTGTAACATTGCATGTGTAATGTAAGAAACTTAAATGATATATCTTATTCTTGTAGCTCACCATGTTTTGTTACTGTTGCATACATTTTGTTTTATATATAAACCCACACTACATTGCCATTGTGTTTTAAACTGCAAGATGTAAAGTCTTCATAACTTTACAAAGATGTTTTTATATTATGTTTTACTTAATCACTTACAGAGCTCTATCTTTATACTTTTATTCATTCAGGATAGTTAAATGTCTGAGATTAGAACTTTCTGCTGGAACTACCACACATTTCTACATCTTCATTACTTTTTAGAGATATTTTCACTAGGTATAGAATTCTGAGTTGGAAGCTTCTTTTCTTCAGCATTTTAAAGATGTCTTCTTATTTTTATCTTGTTCTCATACTTTTTGACACTGTTTCTGCAATGTGAATTTGTCTTTATTTCTCTGTATGTAATTTTTTTTTTCTGGTTTCTTTTAAGGTTTTATTTTCTCTCTCTGCTTTCATCAGTGGAATTACTTGAGGGAGTGGGTCTGTTTCTCTTACCTTCGTTTATCTTCACTATTCAGCAGGTCCTGAAAATCTAGGTCTAGAAAATGATGTTTCTCTAGAATTTCTCTACCTCCTTATGCAGTAGTTGATCTTTAATGTTCTATGCTCAGGACTGTTTTACTCTTCTACAGGGAGGCTTTTCATCCTTTTCTTCTTTCCTCAAGAAAAATAGTGAAGGTACTTGGAGTGCCTTCAGTTCAACAGAGTTTGTTGTCCTTCTCTTGGAGGAGAGCTTGTGAGTGAGTGTAAACTCTATGTTGCCACTTCCTATTCTGAGGGTCCTACTTTCTTATATTAACCACCTTCCCCTTTTAGCAATTAGTTAATACTATTATTTAACTGTACATTCCCCATTTATAAGCTGATTCTGTCTTCTGTGCTCTGTCCTAGGTAAAGCTGTGCCTATGTCCCTATAACCCCAGAAATGTTCAATAAAAGCTATGGTAGATTAGGTTATGTAACTTTTCATTATGGTCAGTTTGCAACATTCTGCCCAAATTTTCTATATCTTCAGCTAAAGCTTAAATATATAAGATAATTTTGATTAAAATATGAATAATTTGGAATTTTATGTATGCACTGATGAATAAATCTGTCATCTTAATCAAATGAGAAGATTTGATTAAACTCAACAATAGAGGACAGTGGATGAGGTGAAAGTTAAATTGATATTTACCATTCCTTCAAACCTAAGAGGAGTTAATATATAAAAATCTATAATATCTTTAAAATTTTAAGGTTTTACTGTTGTTGTTTTGCCAGAGGGCACATGTGCTCATGATGAGAAAGCACTTTACAATAGGGCAATCACGCCATATCTCATTTTCCCCATTCCTCCTTCCCATAAGGGTTTTGGGCTTGCGCACACATTTACCTGGCAGGTTTTTCATATGCTAGGCTGGGATTCTAATCACCCTCAGCCATATGTGATCAGTTCTCTCCACCAGTGAGCTATGAGGGCAGCCCCAAATCTTTAAATATTTATTGAATGAACAAGAGAAATTTAAATAAATTCCACTAAACTCCACTTATAAACAAATTCTAGTTTTCTAATTTTTATTTCCTAGAAATATCACAGTATCACATTTCATTTGATTTTAGTGTATACTTTACTTAAATGTTCTATTTTGACTACTGACTCTTTTTGTAACTTTGATTTTCCAGCTCTTATACTTGCCTCAGACTTAATTTTGTAAAAGATCAGTGAAAAAGAGTAAAATTCTACCAAGATTGATTGACTATGAATAGATATATACTCTCATGTACAAATAAAACAATATATCAATCATCAGCTAACTTTGAAGGTCAATGTGATTCAATGAGGTGGACTACAAAAATTAACAGAATGTGTTAATGTGCCAATATTTCCAGTTCTTTCTATTATATTTGTCATTCTTAGGCTCTTATGACTGAGAGAAATTGGAAGTAATCCTGTTGCTATATGAAGGTTGCTATTTCAATTAGTGAATTGAATATAAAATGCTCTAACAAAAATTAACCAAGGCACTTTGGGAAATATCTATCACAAAGGTCGTGCTGGGTAAACCCTAATTATTAGCAATGTTCAGCCATCCTCCACTGCTAGTACCACTATTAGTAGTTTCTCAGTCATATAACATTGTGAAACCATTTTTCACTGTGGTGAGAATGAAAGCTAGTACCTCATTAGCATTCATAACAAACAGGGATGAAATTGTAAAACGTGACCAAATACATCGTCTCTTCAAATATTTTTCTTGCTACTTTGCACTAGATTCATGGAAAATAATTTTCAGGCATATGCTTGTTCATTAAGTCATTTTGGGAATTTAAAGTTGACTTCAATAAACCAGTGTTTCTGATACCTTCTTAATCTCCTTAAATTAAACTGATAACATGCCAATTAGACTAATACTTTGTTGGTATTGTACTAATACACTTATGCAAATATTAAAGACCTCTGAAAAGCATTCAACAATTTTCTTATGATTAGAAAATGGTTCAGCAATTTCTGG
The DNA here is from genome assembly GCF_000334495.1 of Tupaia belangeri chinensis. Lineage (NCBI taxonomy): Eukaryota > Metazoa > Chordata > Mammalia > Scandentia > Tupaiidae > Tupaia > Tupaia belangeri. The sequence goes on along the minus strand of NW_006159737.1, from coordinate 136,131 downwards.
TAGCATGGGGTGTATACAGATAGCAACACCGTATCTCCAACTCTCAGCTGAGAGTGTTCAAAAACAACCCATGGTGATTTTTCAATTCCTTGTAGAACTGGAGCTGTTGCATTAAGCTACTTTGATTTTGTTCCATAGTGCAGTGCACCTGGAAGCAATCTGGCAAAGAAAAGGAAGTTTTGCTGGTATCAGACAAGAGTTGGGGCAAAAAAATAAAGGTTTCAATTCCAAAGACTTAGAGGATTTTAGATAGTCCTTCTGTTACTTTAGGCTACTCATGCACTCTCAATAGCTTAGTAGACCTATCTGCAAAGCATAGATAAGAATACTTTTTTCCTGTCTTCAAGTTCTGTAAGACTCTTGAAAGTAATAAAAGTTCTAAAGAATCAGATATTCACGAAATAAGGAGGTTATAGTCTATTTTATTAGAATTATTCTGAAAACAAAGCTTCCTCTCCACTACAGAGTAGAGAATTTAGTCACACAACAGAGAAAAAATTGCAAGGAGGTGGTTTTTGTTAGCATCCCATAAGTATTTCACAAAAATAACAGTAAATTTTCTGAAATGGTTGATAACTTTTAAGAGATCATACAAAAACAAAACTAGTAGAAATGAAATGTTTCTGTATTACAACAACTTTTAGTAATTGTTTAACTTACAAATATTTGTTTTTCAGTATTTTTTGTAACTGTTAACAAGAAACTACAAGAGATGTGCAAATTGCTTGCTAGCTAGAACTCTTCACAGATCAAGACTACATACAGATGGTCTGTACTTGTGGGGAATCAAAGGAGTTACACTGCATGGAACTTAAATATAACTAATATTAATAATAATAACTAGCACTTATTGCACAATTACAGATGTGTCAGACACTAATATATGGACTATTGCACTGAACCCTCACTGTAACTCTATGGGGTATTTACTTTTAATTTTCTAGTTTTATAGATGAGTAAAACTTGAAATAAAGAGCCCTTAAACACTTGGCCCCAAATCAAAATTAAATAATAATTGATGCAGATTGTGTTTCTAGGAAATTAAATGCTAAAATCTTGACTATAAATCTAATGGAATATTGGACCTAAGTTAATTTATTTATTTTTCATAAAATATTGTACTTACAATTTGTGACAACATATTGTGAAGAGCTGAAATGTAAATTTAGTTAATACTATGTTCCTTTTGATCAAAATATTTTCTGTATTTAGTGCATTAGTGCATGTATACTTAGACTATATGTACATGTGTGTGTAGATAACATACACATTGCATGTATACATATGTAAAAAAGTTTTAACTTCTGCACTGTTATTTTACTTCATAAAGTTTTCTTAATAAGTCACTCAAATACCTGCATCATTTACTTCAAAGTAGGGTTAACAGAGATGTTGCATATTTATAAAATTTTGTGAATATGGGACATATTTACAATATACTTGATATAGTTACTTTGAGCCTAGGCCTCTGCAGTTGTGATTGTACTGTTTTGTAATAGCTTGGATAAGAAGAAGACAAGAGGAGAAGGTAAGAAAAAAAACCAAGAGAAATGGTAGTGAGGGAAGAGGGGAGGAAAGAAAGAAATTCAGAGCACTAGAATATCCATGCTTGAAAGAATTTGTTTACAACTCTGAGTTCTGCTTCTCTAAAGTAGTAAGCTGAATCTAGATACATGTAAATTTCATTGTACTGAATATACCATTCCTGAAAAGAACACCAAATACTAACTACTTCTCTTTGTTTCCTGGAGACAAAGATAAAAAACAAGGAGGATTTCCAAGAAAACAACTATTTGGAATATAAAGAACACCAGGAAAAGTACATGGTCTCCTCCCAATTATTAAAAAAAAATAACATTCATCTATAAACTTCATCTTAATTGGGGATAGATAAAAATAAGAAAATACAAATGGGCCTCACAAAAATAGCTCTGATACAAAAAAAAAACTTTGATGCAATAGTTTAACCTATCAATGTTACTGAATTTTTAGAAAGATTCTACTTTGCTTTATGAATTAAAAACTTTCAAGGGGAACCAAGGGAATTATTAATACATGTAGAGCTAAGACAGTGTAAAAAAAGACTCTGCTTTGAGAGAACTGGAAGTTAAAACATTTTTATTCCAAACTAATATTGTGAGAAATAGAAGAATATTAAGATTATGAATTGAGTTTTAAAAAATACTTTACTAAATGTCTTATGTGTAACATTTCTAAAGCTAATAATTGAATCAATTAATATTCTTAGTACTAAAGATAACTAGTGCAGTCCATTAATATGCAGCAAAATGACAAAAAATGGTGACATAATGAAATATATCATTGCAAATACTGGGTAAAGAGAACAAGGAATAAATAAAGAAAATGATTGGGAGTAGATTTGAGGAAACAAGCAAATAAAACAGAAAAACACCATCAAGTGCTCTAAGAGACTTTTGCTCAAGATTCCACAGAGCACAGGAAATGAGTAACTGAACGTAGTTTTGCAAAGTGGCTAAAATTGCCCACAAAGTATGGGAGAGAAAAAAAAAAAAAGTGGACGGTGGAAAAGTCAGTGTATATACTTTTAATGTTATAACAAAATAATAATCTCATTTAATGACAAACAACAATGTCATACTTACGTGAAATTTTTCAGTTGATGCAATTCAAATATATCCTGAAATTCAGTACTGAATATTTGAAAGCTATACCACTCTTCACAATTCCTGGATATATCAATGCTTTAATTTGTTGTAATAAAAAAGAGACATTTCAAAACACAGATTTTTTTTTTTTTTCACCAAACTAGTGGTGCAGTTGCTTGCTAGCAAACTGGCCTGCAGTGCTGGAAGCCACATGCTAACCATGGTTTCAGACTACTGGGTTGGCTTGAAAACATAATGGGTGCATGCATGCGTACCCAAGATCTTAAGGATCTAAAGGACCAGAGAAGGGGGAACATAGCATTATGATACCTGTCCATGACGGTTCTCTCTCTTTTACTCTCATGCACATGCTCTCATCATGAATAAAACAAAGAAACTTAAGTGGACAAACAAAAAAGCTGGCCAGCTGTTAGTGTGGTGGTTAAGGTGGCTGGAACCCACATGGTTTACTGTGTAGTTAGGGATCTGAACCCTGTGGCTTGAAACATACACAAGTTCATGTGCCTTCATTTCCCAAAACTATGAAAGGAAAGAGGAATGGAGAAGGGATTATGATGTGACCATCCCACATGGGGATGCTTCTTCAATTACCTTTCTCTCTCTTTCTAGTGAGTGCATAAGCCCTCTGATAAATTTGAAAACAAGCAAACAAAAACAAAAGCATTTTTTCCCAGAATTTTGTAATGAATATTTTTGTGTTTATTCATGTAATACAATTTTAATATTTGTGGAACTCTTAGTATTCAACTGATCATTGTAAGTGCACTTACCATTATGGCAAATTATGTTTGAAACATCTAACCATCACGATATTAAAGTAAATAAACTACCAAGTATTGGGAGTTTTGTTGATTAGGATCCAAATTAAATAAAGAGAAACATGTAGCAGAAACACTCAATTATTATTATTTTTTAATTAAGAATAAAAATAAGGTCAACTGGTGGTTAGCCAGCTGGATCCTACATATCTGACTACATGGTTCAAGTCCTGGATATCCCAGCTGAGTACATGTGCATGCATTCCCAAAATCCCAAGAGGAGAATGGAGAAGAGAGGACTATGATATGGCCATTTCCCCTGGAGATGTTCTTTCTCTTTCTATCTCTCTCCAGAGAGAACACATGCAGCATCACACTATTAAATTAAAAAAAGAAAAATATCAATAAAAAATCATTTGTTTGTGCATGTGTATTGATTTAAAAACAATGTAATTTGTTTTTGTTGCCTGAATATGTCATTTAAATACTTTGTTCTTGGGGCCAGGAGATGGTGTAGCAGTTATGTTTCTGGACTCCCACATGGCAGACAGCAGTTCAAATCCTGGACCCAGTGTCTTGGAACTTACACCTGGTGCCTGCACATGTGTGCCCAAGATCCTGGGAGGAGAATGGAGGAGAAGGGTTTATGGTGTGGCCATCTCTTCATGGGGAATGGCTTCTCACTTTCTCTCTCTTATCTCTGCCACTCTCTTTCTAGAGAGCACACATGACCTAATGCAAAAACCTCTACAAAAGGACAGCTTGGTTTTCAGAATTCCTTGCCGTGATTACTTGCAAAACTTACCTATTTAACCTCTTTGTGATTCAACTTTCTCTTGAAGTTAACATGAGTTTTTATTAGGTTGACTGAATTTAATATAAGGTGGTTGGATTATAGATGACTTCAAATTATTTGCCTTTCCTTAAACTGAAATGTCAATTCATTTTCTCATCTCTAGGATCTATCATACCCTGAAATTGCCTTGACATCGTATGTGGCAGAAGTGATACTATGTCACTTCTGAACTTGGGCTTTCAGAGATCCGCTTCCACTTTTACATGCACGGGTTGCCTTTCCTTGTCATCTTTTCTCAATGTTACCAGAACCTGAAGCCAAGAGTAGAGGCCCTATGAAGGAGGATCAAAGGGCTTGGGTCCACAGCTTCAGGTGATTTCCCAACAACCAACACCTCTGAGCTCCTCTAGCTTGCACCCTGTTCTTTTATAAGCTGATGTACTACATATTTGTGTTAATTCCAGTTCCATTCATCTTACCTGCTTTTTTCAGAACTTTTTGAGGAAGTTTACTTACCACCTTCTTTTGTTGTTCTCTATAGGGCCTTGTGTGACTGATGCTCACTGCATTCATGTACTTACATTTCTTTTCTTTTCTCATTGTTATTTTTAGAGTTATTCATCAACTTTATTATTATTATTATTATTATTATTATTATTATTATTAAATTTGCTATAGGGCATGCACATTCGTGAGAGATAGAAAGAGAGAGAGAGAAAGTGAGAAAGCAAGCCGCCAGGTCCAGGACTGGAACTGCGGTCCACCATGTGGGAGTCCAGCATCTTAACCACCATGTCACCTGCCAATCCCACACCTGCATTTCTTAAAACATATGGAAAATTATTTGTTGATGATAAAATGTATGATTAAATCACTTTACAGTATATTCTGCATGAGAAATCACATTTTGTATGCTGTGATGATGTTCAGTGAAAGAATGTAAAATAAATACATTTTTAAAAACATACACACACACACACTAGCATAAATGATCTCAATGTAGAGTTGAGGAAAATTAAATTTATCTTTACTCATTGACTACTTCTCTGTTGGCTATTTCAGATACTTAAAGTATGCTACTTCAAAAAGCAATGAGTTTCTGTTAGGAGGCTAGGTTTTTATCCTAGATGTTAGCTAACCATAGTTTTTGTTGAGTCTGTTAACTTCTTTGGACAAGGATTTCCCCTCTACAAAATGAGGGCTCAGATGACTTTTCCTAACTTTCAGCTATTTAGCTGAAAGTTTATTATCTTTGATCTATTGTATTCGATGAAAGTGAAGTGACTAGCTAAGCAATTACTTTAGTAATGAAACCAAAGCAAAAACCAATAGGACAATTAATTTTTGTATAACGTATAAGAGGAAAGTTAAATTACCATACAACTTTCTCTATTTTACTTTCTACTTCAGGTAAATACTACCTGTATAAATAAAGAATTACTAAAGTATTATGTTTGGCTTAGTAAGACACTTAAAATAATGTACATATGCAAATAAATGAGTTTGAATTATATTATATTATATTACATTGTAACTGGCATTTCTTCCCAATTAAAACATATTTCTTGCCAAACCTTTTAATTTAGTAACTACTAAAAATCTCTTTTCTATAACTATCAGTCTCAGAGTACCTTAAATATGATAATAGTCATATAGCACATTTCAGAATAACTTATTAATAATGGGAAAGCTTGGTAATATTAGAATTAAAGCCAATTTATAAGGAGATACTTTGAAAAAAATTGTCGCTCTGCTCTTAAAACTTTACTGCTAATTTTACTCTTCTCTAATTGTCATGTCAAACTGATAAACTCATTTCATATAGTAATTTTATCTTACATTGTAATACCCAAATTTCTTATACCTTCCCCTTTGAAGAAGACTTTATCAACAATTTATGTTGTCAAGTGACTAGGTACCATAATAATGACGATAAAAACAGCAAGGTCAATTTAAAGCCATCTATTGGCTTAAAAAAAGTCATTCTCTGATTATTAATCATTCTGATGTTCTTGTCTTGAGAAACCCAGATAGAATTTTGAGAATGGATATGAAATAGAAGTGTTTTTTTTTTTTTTTTTGCCTCTCCTTGAAACTTCATTGTAAATAACAGACATTTATGTTTTTAATTATGTAATTTACCACCACTATATGGTAAATTCTTTTGGAATTATTCTATCTGTGAATGACTTATGCCTACAGTTTAACAGAAAATAGTATTCTACATATTTACTGGTAAATTACATACAAATTTTTATGACTTTTCAAGTATAACAACAATAACTTATTTTTTTCTGAAAAGCTAGTATCATTAAATTATGAAGTTCACAAAATATATAGGCTGCACATCTAAACTATTTATCTACTCATGCCAATGCCATGCTAACCCTTCAAGGGTACTAGCAGTCAATATAAAAAGAATTCTGAGAGATGGGAATTTTTCTTAGAATTCATAGTTCAGAGATGGGGTACTAACATATCCCATTTGCACATTTAGTAAATGGTTTCCAAGGCCAGCAGGCAGTATAGTGGTTAAGGTATTGGAGTCCCACATAGCAGACAGCAGTTCAGGTACTGAACACAGCAGCTTGAAACTCAAAACGGGTGCATGCACAATGGTGCCCAAAAATCCTGAGAGGAGAATGGAGGAGAAGGATTTGTGGCATGGCCAGCCCGCCTTGTGTGTGATAACTTACTTTCTCTTTCTGTGTCCCTGGTGAGGGCATGCACCCTATAGCAAAATCTCTCTATAAGATAAATAAATGAAAATAAAATTTTCCATTTAATTATTCAATATAACTAATATTATTAGCACTTACTATTCAGTAAACTTTATCAATATTAGTGGGCTGGGCCCCTAGCCTAATGTTTAAGAGAGGCAGATTCTACATGGTCAACCACATTTTGACTTCTAATCCCTGAGAAGGGATTGTGGCAAGACTATGCCCCACTGGGAAATGCTTCCCCATGACTTGCATCCTTCTGTCTCTTTCTGGCAAGTGCCTGTGCCCTTTGGCAATTAAAAAAATTAGATATTAGTAAGAGGGTTTTTTTCTTATTTGAATGTCTCCTAAATGAAGCATTATAATTTATCAAGATAGTTGTTGGGACCAGCAGTTGGCATAATGGCTATGTCACTGGACTCCCACGTAGTTGACCACGGTTCAAATCCCGGACCCAGTGCCTTAAACTTACACCAGGCGCGTGTGCATGCGTGCCCAAGATCCCGAGAGGAGAATGGAATAAATAAATATATATATATATATATATATAGTTGTTAACTTCAGGAAGATTTATCTCCACAGAGAATCTCTGTTTCTATCTGGAAACATTTTTGATTGTCATAATTATACAGGGGGGCACTGTAAATACTACTGACATGAAGAGGGTGAAGTCTAGGCTTGCTACTAAGTATCGTATAAGGCCTTAGACAGCTTCCATAACACTTAATTACTCATTTTCTGTGTCAATAGGACCTGCGTGTATGATCCCAATTTACTATTTTGACGGAAGATGCCCTTTGAGAACCAAGAAAAGCAGTTCCTTTACTTTTCTAATAACTAAAATAAAATTTATAAATCAATTAAAATTTAAAATTTAATTATTAAGACATCAGCAGGTGGCATGGTGATTGGGGCATGCACTGGATTTCCCATAGTTCAAGTCCCAGAACTGGTGACTTGCTTTCTTACTTTCTCTTTCTGTCTCTGTCTTTCTCTGTGCATGTGCCCTATAGCAAATTAAAAAATAATAATAACAGTATAAATGAAATAAAATAAATGATTCTTTAAAAATTAGTCATTAAGGTAATAGACCTATTATAATGACAATACTATTAAAATATGACACAGGTAAACTAACTATGAAACATTAGAAAATGTGCTATTTATAAATTAGCAAGTAAAATTCTCACTGTAATATTCGAACATTAGAAATTTGCTCTTTACTATTAGACACTTGAAATGAAATAATCCTATTAGAACACTAAAATTAACGTTATGGAATTTACCCAGTAAGGGAAATTCTCCTTTTTTCCACAAAATACTTTTCTTCTTCCTCTAAACTTTTTTATTTTTTTGGAGAGGATTTTGCTACAGGGCACATGCGCTCGCCAGAGAGACAGCCAGAGAAACAGAGAGAGACAGACAGAAAGCGATAAATCAACCCCCGGCGGGGATGGCCACACCACAATCCCTTCTCCTCCATTCTCCTCTTGGGATCTTGGGCACACACATGCACACGTCCAGCTTGAGTTTAAGTCAGCAGGTCCAGGACATGAACCATGGCTGACTACATGGAAGGGAGTTCAGCAACATAGCCATTACGCTTAACTGCTGGTCTCTTCTTCCCCTAAACTTTCTAAAAATATGTGGAGCTAGTATTTGGCCAGCAGGAGGCATGGTGGTTAAAGTGCTGGACTTGTGTGGTCAATTCTGCACTTCGAATCCCAGACTTAGTGGCTTTAAAAGACACTCCAAACACGTGTGCATGTGTGCCCAAAATTCCAAGAAGGGAGGAGAAGATTTCATAGAGGCCTTCACCCTGGGTAATGATTTCTCACTTTCCCTCTCTGTCACTGTTTCTGGGGAGTGCCTGCACCCTATGGCAAAAAAGTATTTAAAAGGACCAGTGGTTGGTATAATGGCTATGGTGCTGGACTCCCAGTACTCAACTCCAGTTTGAGTTCCAGACCAGGTGGCTTAAACTCATGCCATGCGTGTGTGCGTGCGTGTCCAAGATACCAAGAGGAGAATGGAGGAGAAGGGATTGTGGCATGGCCATGCCCTGTGGGGGGATTTCTCGCTTTCTGTCTCTCTGTCTTTCTCTTTCTGGCAAGCGCATACACCCTATAGCAAAAACCTCTAAAAAAAATGTATTTTAAAAAATAGTGATTTTTTTTTTCCTTCATAAGATAATGTAACATTGCCAGCCAATGGTCAAAATGGTAGAACTGTGGCTTGGGCTGCCATTTGTAATTCTGTTTTTGAATTAACAATTGTGGTTCTGGCTTCAATTGATATACGTGTTCTCTTCATCATGAAAATTGCATCCTGGAGTATAACTGCTATGCGATTTCAATTGCATGAGCTTACTGTTCATGATCTACAAGGAGAATTATCTCCACAGTTGGGCAGATCCTATCAGGAACCTTCTAATGACAGAGTACACAACCTTGGCAGTGTGTTGATTAATGGCCTTGGAAGAGAAAAGTGAAAGTTGATGCAAGAAAATAGCTTTTCACATTTTTTTAAAAGCCACTTTCCCATAAGTGGAGCCTGCAATTGAGCATAAAGCAAGTAAGATACTTTACAGTTATACTTTTTCCCTTTTAAAATTAGAGCATCAGAAGATTATATTCCTGACCAGCCATGCATGCTGGCTCAGATTGTATATGGGTCAGGGCAATAGAGCATTACTGTAGGTGACTGGTATCCATACTTAGCCTCCTGTCTCATGATTATGTTTTTCTATATCAGAGTACTCAGAAGGAAAACTTTTTCCAAACCAAGAAACTTCACAGACCTGGCAATAACCTAATTGTTTTTACTGAATAACCTCTTAGAAGAGAGACACTCTTGTTATATACTTGCCACTCAATTTTATATTTTACCTTCTCTTGTCCTATGTATTTTGTTTGGTTGTTTTCATACAGATTAAATCTTTCTGAAGTTTCTGTTATAAGGAGTTTTTCATTTATGGGACCATACCATCACATTGTAAAAAAAGTATTTTTTTCCTCACAGATTGAGAGCATATATAAAATCATAAGATATCTGTAGATAATGATAAATGATGCAATGAATATTTTGAATATTTCCTGGAGAGCCCTATAATGAATTTACTCCTTTGATTTTCCCCCCCATTTCCCTTATCCTTTGGCTAATCATTAGATGATATATATGTTAATGTTGAACAAATAGCCACTTTCTAGAGAAACAAATAGTAATAACCAAAACCATTCAGCGACTCTTTAAAAGACCTCATTTTGTAAAGTGTAATGCTTAAGAAACTACTTTCTCTTAAACATTGTGCTTTCGACTTGAATAATGCATTTCATACCAACATAGTTAATCTAAAATAGTCGTTTCCCCATACATTATGATTTTCCTATCAAGAACTAAGATGTAACTTTAAAAAGAAATAAGCTTGCACATCAATATTTATTGCAGCATTATTCACAATTGCTAAGAAATGGAACCAACCCAAATGCCCCTGTACAGATGAATGGATTGAAAAACTGTGGCACATATACTCTATGGAATACTACTCAGCCATAAAAAAACAAGACCCTGGCTTTTGACAAAAAGTGGATGAATATGGAAGATTTACTGCTGAGTGAAGCAAGCCAGGCTACGAAGGAGAGGCATCGTATGCTTCCATTTAATACATACTGAGTGCCTGCATTCTATGGCCGAAACTTAAAAACTAAAGGATATAGGAACATACTAAATGGTTGTGAATATCAGATATGGTGTGGGAAGAGGGTCGGTGAAGGAGTAGAATATGAGAAAGGATATTAAGGAGACAAATAGAGAGGAGAATCATTATGGGACAAAGAAATGGTTATTATCTATTGAAGATAACTTTATAGTATTATTAACTGGACTGGTGAGAAATGTACACATGTTGGAATATTATCTTTGCAAATTAAGTAATATGTGATTGCATATATAAAAGAAAGTGAAATTAAAAAAATAAAGGAATTAAAAAGAAACTACGCTTAGGAACAAACTAAAAAACAGGAAGATATTTAAATTATTTTGTAAATTAAGTAATAATCATTAGAAAAAAAGGAAATTAAGCATGACATTTGAAACTAATGTTACCACTGCCATATAAGTCTCTGTGTGATGCCTTCCTGATCTGCTGGGCACAGACGTTCTCCACTTTGTCATTTCTTTATTTTGTCAGTGAGAGACAGACAGCAGTGACGCTGCCAATCTGGTCAAGGCAATAGAGTTTTTACATGTTTCTGCTTATCTGCTTGTACTCCTGCAGTAAGAATCTGCTTTAATTTTCTACTGCTTGGAGGAGAATGTGTAAACATTTAAACCCAGACTGGAAGCCTGCAGCCCAAAGGAATTGTAGCCTACACCAGAGTCATGTCAGCCCCTGTGCATGCAGTCTTAGAAGCCACTTGCTCATTGATATGCCACCAACGTAGAGTCATGTGGAACACATGGTAATTGTAGTGATAGATGATTAATCCTTGTTTTTAAAAACATTGTTTTAGGTTGAAATTAAACAATTTCTCCTAATATGCTGCCATCAATTATAATTTTGTAAAAATAGATTTACCCTGTTTAATCCATAATAAGAATATTTGGTTTGAAAGAATAATATGCCTTGCTTATTTGCAGTTCCTTAAATAGGTTAGTCTTTTAAAGTGTGTGTTCTATCTCAGCATAAAGTTTCAAAATGTGTTAAAAGTGGGACATCTTCATTACATTTATCTAGCTTTTAAAACAAAATAAATATAACAAATTTTCCTTAATGATTAATGAATATATTTACATATTCATGGGGGAATATACGGGATGTAATATTACAAAAAACTCATGTTTACAATTAGACAAATATAATGGGTTCCAGTAATTTTATGAAGTAAATTTTAATAGTTTACTTACTTGTTCTTGCCTGAGGGAAGAAAAGATGGAGAGATACACAGAGAGAAGCAGGGATCTTCCACAATCTTGTCATGCTTTCTTCCCTCCTACCCTACCCTGTTTCCAATCAGTCAGAATTAAAGGCACACCCCAAAGTTCAAAGTTCTGATCAGCTAGGGACCCCAGAGTCTTTTCATATGACTTCATTCTTCTTCTTTTTATTAGAAAGGTGTTTTTGCTATAGGGCATGTGTACTTGACAGAAAGACAGAGAGACAGAGAGATAGAAAGCGAGAAATCATCCCATGGGGGAGGGCCACACCACAATCCCTTTTCCTCCATTCTCCTTTCGGGATCTTGGCCATGCCACACATGCACACGCACCCGGCGTGAGTTTAAGCTGCCAGGTCCAGTACTCAAACTGCGGTCGACTACATGAGAATCCAGCCACATAGCCATTATGATAACTGCTGCTCCCTGGCTTCATTATTCTTCTGCAGCATCTTACCACCTATGCCACCACTGCTGGGCCTTGTGAAGTATATTTTATATTTCTATTTATTTACTTATTTTTGTGCTGGAGGGTGAATGTGCTCATCAGAGACAGAATAATGAATTATTTTTTCAAACATATTTGAAATGTCTATACACACACACACACACACACACACACAATTCTGATAAAATTCCACCAAGTTTATGGAGAGAAAATATAAAGGAAGAGGAGAGAGCACCTCCCTAAAGGCAATGGTCATGCCTTTATCTCTTCTCCTCCATCTCTTCCTATTTTTGTGATTTCTCAAGCCACCAAGTTGCACAGCTATCATGTGGGATCTGGCTGCCCTAACTCTCAGGACACAGAATCAACTCAGTATATTTTAAAAAAGAATGTATGTAAATATTCACACGGATGACCCCATCACTCCTTTATATTTTCTCTCCATAAACTTGGCTGAATTTTATTAGAATTGTGTGTGTCTGTGTATGTGTGTGTATATGTGTAAATAGACATTTCAAGTACGTTAGAAAAAATAATTCATTATTTAAATTCTGGTCAGATATGGTCATTTTTGTTACCTGCAATTTCACATAAAATTATAGTATTTCTCAGTGAATATCCATTTATTCATGCCTTCAGAAAAATACAAATGCATCACTGATCTTTAAAAATGTATGTCCAAGTTGGGACATTTATTCTAAGATTTTAAAATACAAAAACACTTTCAATGGTATTGGAAATATAAAATTTGGCATCCAGAAAGTGGCATAGAAGTCAAGCATGACACTGTGCGATCGACCATGTGGGCAGGTTCCAGGTTCACCACCGGAGTCCACTCTGAGTGCACCAGGCATGCGTGAGCTCATTATCCTGGACTAGCTGAAGCTGGTGGTGGATCACAGCATTGAGACACCCTGGGGATGCCATCTCTCTGTTTCTTTCTCTCTGTCTGGCTCATGGAAGAAATTAATAAATAAACCTTAAACAAGGAAAAATAAGTACAAAACTTGCCATTTTTGGGATGTTCTTACTGCTTCTGAGTAAAACATTATATTCACTGGTGTAAATTTTTTCATTTTATAATACAAATTTGAGATGTAACTTTAATAGAAGCATTCTGTGTGTGTTTAATTTGACACAAATCTATCTCTGTTGTTATAAACAAAGACAAGCCAAACTCCTTAAATCTGATATATGATACACTGGCATTACGAAAGTATTTATCTTGCTTCATCTCTTGGGAGCAGACAGAAAAGCAATCGTATGTACTCATGAAGGTGACTTTAATAATATTTTGGCTTCAACTAGAATTTTTTTTTCCCTTTTGAGTAATGTGATCAGTAGCAATTTTTTACTTCAGCTATCTAAGATGAAAGTCTGGGTCTTATGTACTCTAATAGAAAAAGCTTGGAAAATCTATCTCGTGCTCTCAAACAGACAATCCATAGATAATCACAGTTCACTGCCAGAAATATCGTTTTAACCCACATTTCCTATATAAAAACTCAGTACTATTGAAAATGATACTTTGCAGCAATCAGGTTTCCAGTGATTGTGGTCAACTATAGGAAGAAAAATGTCCAAACATATTGTCAAAAAATATAAAGTGAGGCTTTGGAAACTTAATGTTAAATGATTTCAACAAATGTGTGAAAGAATGGTACAAATAAGGATAATTGTAAAAAAAAAAAAACTCATCCATACAATAGCTGAGAAAAAAATTGAACATACTTTTCTTCCTCTTTTAAATCAGAGAAAGAAAATGCCAGAAATACAAGTGAGCTATAAAAAAAGTGCACATAATTATTAAAAAATAATTATCTCAAGTTAAACAAGAATCGCTGTGAATTAGAACACCACCAATTCATTATGCATTTATTATGACCATTTTGAATAAATGGAAAAGCTGTTAGAAAGCATGTTTGAGAATAAGAAACTATTTTCTACAAAAATATTTTGTAGAAAAACTATTTTGTTTCCATTTTCCTTTTGGAAGAAAGGTAGAAGGATTGCATTTCATCTATAACAAGAACTTCATATGGAGAGGGACACCCCACTACAAATACATGTGCATCTTAGATACATTACAAAAACATAAACTTACCTGCAATTTTCAATGATGTGTAATATTTTGGAAAAAAAAAAAAGAACATGAGAAAGAAGAGGAGAAAAGAAGGAGAAGGGGGGAGGGGAAATAAGAAAAAGGAGTAGTACTAGAAATAGGAGATAGAAGAGTAAGAAAAGGAGGAAAAGGAGGCAGAGGAGGAAAAGGTCTAAATTTCTAAACTTAACCTGTTACTAAGCAAAAGAAAAACAAAAGCAAGAGAGTATTTTTAATTGACCAGGCCAACTCCTGAACCATACACCTGTGAACTGAAAGCAGTTTTCAGATAAGTTTAAAAAACTAACATATTTCCTGTATCTAGCTTATTTCACTTAGCATAATGTCCTCTAGGTTCATCCATATTGCTCCAATGTGAGAATTCTTTTTTTATATATTTATTTATTTATTATTTACAGTCATTCACTGTATGTCAATAAAGTACACAAAATGAGATTTTTCATCCAGCATATATTGTATATTGGCTCAGTCAAGGATATAAACAAACCTGTGATCATCAACAAATAATTTTCTACTTCTTGTTTTTTATAAATTTTGTTCCCCTCCCCTTGAAGGATTTTCTTTTTTTTTTTTTAAAGGTTGAATCATAGTTCATCATATGAACGGACAACATTTCCTTTATCTATCAGTGGGCTTTTACATTACTTCTATATCAAAACATTCCAGAGATATAATTATGGATATTAAGACTATAAAAATGAAACTTTGACTTACATTATAAAATAATTATCTACTGGGACCAGCAGTTAGCATAATGGCTATGTCGCTGGACTCTCATGTAGTCAACCGCGGTTCACGTCCCGGACCTGGTGGCTTAAAACTCACCCGTGGCCATCCCCCCTGGGGGGTGATTTCTCACTTTCTGTCTCTCTGTCTCTGTCTGGCGTACCCTATAGCAAAAACCTCTCAAAAAAATTGTCTAGTATATAAGCAGCACCTATGGAAACAGTGACATCATAAACAGTCAGGTATGTCATTTCAGCAAAGAAATAGAAAGTATTAAAAATAATCACGTGGGCAGGGGATTGGACAGTAGTACAGTAGTAAAATGTGATGCTCTGCAAGACTGCCCTACATAGGAAGGCTCTGCTAGCATAGAGACTTCCTTGAGTACGCTGAGCATGTGCGTGCTCATGATCTGGGACTGGCTGGAGCTGGGAGTGGATCACAGCATCAGGACCCTGTTGGGAACACTGTTTCTCTGTCCCCTGATTATGAAACCAGTGTGACAAGTAGATTGAAATTATCTAGCCACGCCAGATCTGGAGCGCTCTTGAGATATGTTGGGGTTCATACAAGCTTAGGTTTTGTGTTGAGTGAGCTAAAAAATTAGCATTTGGCAAGTCTAATAAAATTCTCAAGAGAGACAACCAATAGAGCAGATAAATGATAGATGTTGGGTAGAGAGATGATACATGGATGGATAAGAAGAGATTCACGAGAGGAATTTGCTCACATGATTTTGGAGGCAGAGATACCCATAGCTTGAGAAGCAGGGAAGCTGGAAAAGGGGTTCGATTTAAGTCCCAAAGCCTTAGAACTGGAGAATCAGCTTGCAGCTGAAGGCTTGAGAACCTGGAGAGTCACTCGTGCAAGTCCTGGAATCCAAAAGTGGAGGAATCTTCACTTCTGATGCCCAAGAATGGGAGAAAAAGGAGAGTTCCAGGAGCGAGAGAAAGAGGGAGAGACTTTTTGTTTCTGGGTTTCCAGCACATTAGATGGTGTCTGATCACTCAATCTACTGACTCATACACACATGTCTTTTGGAAGCATCCTGACAGACACACCTAGAAATAATGCTTACTAGTTATCGAGGCATTCCTTAATCCAGTCAAACTGACATCTGAAATTAACCATCAAAGCAAGCATAGCACTAAAATTATGGAAACTGGATAGGAAAGGAATTTTTTGAATGTAACATACCAAATTGCCATCCATATATATCATAAGAATTTGTCATCCTAAATTCAATGACAATTGCTATCTATTTCTGTAAACACTCACCATGGTGCAGTCACCATGTATTTCATTGTCCATTCCTAAGACTATTTTTGTTTTCTATTCCTTCAGTTTAGAAATTTGGTTAGATTTTTGGCTTTAATAGTGTGCATTAATTAGAATACAGTGTGTATGAACACAAGTGCATTTCTAACAGCTTTGCTACCTTAAAGGGAAAAGTAATTTTTTCTTTAGTTTTTTTTTTTTTTTTTTTGTAGGGCTTATATATTCTCACTGGAGAGAGACAGAGAGTGACCGAAAGGGAAAGCCAGAAGTCACCCGCCCCCAGGGGAGTGGCCATGCCATAATCCTTTGTCCTTTCACCTCTTGGGATACTGCACATACATGCAATGCACATGCACCAGTCATGAGAATCATCTCAAGCTGACAGGTCCAGGACTCAAACCATGGAGTCAGCCAAATGGGGTCCAGCACCTCAACTACCGTATGTCTGCTGGCTCCCACATAATCATTTTTAAGAGCAAAAAGTAATATCATTAAAGCTTGACCCATAAAAATATTTTATAATTCAATATATCCACTCGCTCTTTCTCTGAAGGATCAAAGGGTTAAAAAAGGAATTCTTCTTCAAAGAACTAAGATGTAGCTCATGTTTAAGTACTCTGCAAAGCTACATGCTGAGTAGAAAGCAAAACGATCATGAAAAAATGTTAATAAAAGCCACACAAAGAAAGGAAGGAAGAGTGGAGGGAAGGAAAGAAAGAAGTTTTGAAACTTTGGATAAATGTATCACTTCTCTGAAAGCACCTCAGTTATGTTCCTACTGTGACAAATTTCTTTTGTCACTTATCTTCTGGTCAGAAGTTAATTCAGTGAGTGCTTATGGCTTCATTCTCCACTGATATGTTTGCCTTTCCCAGTCTCCATTTCAATTTTCATGTATACAATAGAGTACAATGTAATTTGGGTTTACTAGGTAGTACAATGAGCTCCCCCGAGGGAAGGTGATGTATTGCTTTGACAAACACATGAATAAGTGATGTAATCATTTGTCACAAGCTGATGAACTCACCAGTTGAGTGTTAGAAACAATTTTAATAACAAAAATTTTGAAGACAAGTTTTTGTATTCATGATGGAAGCTGAATAAATGGATTGTTTCTGTGCTTGGCATGTTGCCAGAGACTTAAATTAGGATAGAATTACCTAGATAAACTTAATCATCATGTCAGAATTGTTATGACTAATAACAATTCATATTCATGGACTTACCATACTTTCAGAGTAGTTGCAATGGCTCATCCATCTATGTTGTAGAAGTATTAATTAGTGGCTCCTAGTCATGATATATTGCTCTCTTCTGAAGAACTGAGGAGTCAGTGGGAGAGTGTGTAGAATAATTCATTCTCTTAAAAAAAATCAACAAGCAAGCAAAGAATCAATATGGAAACCTACTTTAATCAATATCAGAAAATAAACAAGTTTTTTTTGTTTTTCCCCCCCACATCATAGAACATATCATAAGACTAACAGGCATCTGTTTAGAAGTGATATATCTAAAGTTATATGATTTGATTTAAAGTAACTCGAAGCTGAGAAATATTCATCTCTGGCAGATTGTGAATATATGACTTATTGTTTATTAATGTCTTTTTTTTTTAGGGAGAAATAGAGGAGTGAGAGAGAGGGAGAGACAAAGAGAGTGAGAGAAAATCCCCAACACGGTTTTGATACCACAATCCACCTCCAACTTCAGTCAGCTCCAGGTCATGGGCAAGCACGTGCCCAGTGTACTCAAGGGCTATACCTGAACTGAGAAATTTCCCTTGTGGGGTTTCTTCACATAGCTTTGTGTCTTACCACTGTGCCATCTGGCCCAGTATTTCTAAAATTCAGTATTAGATGAGACATTGTCTTTGATGATGGAGATGTGAATGACTCCATTTATGTTCCAGCTGTCATCTTTACAAAGTGTTTTGAGATGTTCCAGTCAGTATTATGTGCTCCTATAAAATTTTCTATGTGTCTCTACATAGAAGTTAATATTTTACTGCAACTGCCTATCTTTACCCTTTTCTTTGAGGAAAGGTGGTGTTTTGCTTCTTCCAAGCTGTAGGACATGTCACAGGAAAGTTTAGTAAATGTTGGTTGAATGAACTGAAGGTATGATCATTATCTTTAAAGCATAGCACAGAAAATCTACAATTCAGACTAGTTCAGTGTTAGGTAGATAATTACACAAAATGCAGTAGGAACATAGAGGAAGGAAGGACTCAGCTGAGTGACATAGGGCAGTGTCTGGAATTGCGTCTTGAAGAAGGCTGAAGCTTTTATTTAATAAATGGGATTTTCTGGTGAAGAAGAGAAGAGGAACAAAGAAGGGCACAGGTAAAAACGGGAAATCTCAAAAATCAGTTATGTGCAATTGTGTATAGAGTATATGCGAGGTGGAGAAAGAGGATGATAGTGTGAATAAACTGACTAGTGACATACAATGAAGGGAAATTTGTATATCTTGATAAATAGGTTGCATTTTTAAAAAAAAGGCATAGAGGAAAAGAAAGCAAAGTTGAAGATGGAAGAATTTTAAAAAGTTTATAGGGCATCATATTAACAGCATCTTCGAATGTTAATTTTGCTAGTGCACTAAGATTGGAAAGCAAATAATAATTCCTTAGGAAGCTATTATGAAATTATCAGGCAAGAGATTTGGAAGGTCTCTATTTAAAGCAGCATATAGGACCAGAGACCGCGTATTTGTGAATTTACCTAGGTTTGGAGATTAGCTGAATGATTATGTCAACATTTGAAACTAATTTCAAATAATGATTACAGTTGTCAAACTTATGTCCCTGATGAATAGAGAAGCACACAAAATGATAACACTTAAAATGCTCACAAGTTGATAATATTTTTTTCACATGATTATATTATTTATTTATTTATTCATTCATTTTATTTTAATATGACCAGAGAGAGACGGGGAGAGATAGAGAGAGAAAGAGAAAGTGAAAAAGCAAGTCACCACGTCCAGGACTTGAACCATGGTCAGCCATGTGGGAGTGTCCAGCACCTTAACCACCATACCATCTGCTGGTTCCACAAGTCAATATTGTTTTTAAACCTAATCTTTTCTTCTGGCATTCAGGGAATGTTGTACATGCTTATTCTTGCATCTTTAAGACAATTAGATCCATATGACAAAGTGTCATATATTGCTTTTTTTTTCCCTTTGATGTGTAGGGCCACATGTCTTGATGCTAATGGTGTGATCCACTTGATTTATTATTTGAAATAAATCGTACAGCACATACTTATTTGACCTCCTCTTTTTCATATCTTTCTGAGCTATTGTGGATTTCCTGGCCATTTGCACAATACTATAAAAACCTTTGAGCTCTTAAGAGTACTTTTCTGTCTGAAGAATATATTTTATTTAAATTAATTTAGCGATTGGTTCATTTCTCTCAAAACTATTGCCTTGAAATCTGATTAAATAGAAAGGTTTGGTGCTGATGACATGTACAGGGATGGAACAAGGGAAGTAGTCGTAAACATGAAGCAATGCATACTAAAAAACTAATCAGACGAGAAAAGAAAATTCTCTCTCATGCTCTGTCTCTCACACACACAAGCACACACATGCACAAGCACATATATCCTGAATTTTGCAACAGGACAAAAGTTTGCTAGATCTAAGGGAGTACATCAGTTGAAAGGACTTTGCAGGTATAAAGCAAAATGAAGAATTCCTCTGAGATTACATGCAACACTGCACATTGGAGTAACTGCGAGTAATATTTAAATTGTTCAAAAGAGTGAGAGACTAAACTGTTAGGGGACTCGTAATATTAAGGAATTTGGCCCTGAGGAAATAGGCATTAGGGAAATAAGCAATCATTATACAGATTTATGCAGCGGATGATATGATTATGTTTGTGTTTTGAGGAAATATTTTGAGCTATATTCCTGTATCAGATATTTATGGAGGTAGAAATATTTGGTTGGATGCTAAATCCAGAAAAGATGATGCTGAACGTAAGCTGAGTGACATTTATAGTGGATAAAATTGGATTGTTTGGGAAGTTATGAAGGAAGTAAAATCATCAAGTCTAGCAGATTGATTTGTTGTTGGAAATGAGGGAAATAATATGTGTGGGATTTCTAGCACAGGCAATCCGAAGATTTTTCACTCTCATTATTTGGTGCAAGATAATGCACAAAAGAAAGAAGTTCCATGGTAGTGTTAGGGTGGAAAATTATTTTAGTTCAGGAAATATTGATTGCTCGGTTTTCAGTAACATTGCCTAGTGGAAATATCTAGAATTTTTAGTGTCATTTAGCTCCAATTCCTTTTTCACCCTCAGTCACTATGTGTTAAGTAAATTTATTGAGAAAATTAAGATTTTCAGGGAAAATCCCCCTACTTGTTACCGCTACTCTCTCAACTACATCCATACATTCACTTCTTTCCGACAAGAAATGTTCATGCCTTAGTTCCTGTTTCTAGCTCAAGGCTTTGGATTTCTTCGAGGACTTCAATGTTTCTGCATTGGTAGTTTGCCTTTCTTCTAGATCGTATCTGAGCTTTTATAACTCTTGTGATTGCTCTTGTGCTCAAGCAAACAAACAAATAAAAATACAAATCAGACACCTTCTCCCAAGGGTTGCACAATTCTTTCTCCTTCCTGCTTTTCAGAAAATTATTCAACACTTGTTGCTAACGAGCAGATTTATCTGGTTCATCTCCTAACTCTTTGATTTTTCTTTTTTTAGAGAGATTTTTGCTATAGGGTGCAAGTGCTTGTCAGAGAGACAAAGAAAATGAGAATCCCCTTCCCCAGGGGAGGATGGCCACGTTGCAATCCTTTTTCTACTCTGTTCCTGGGATTCTGGGCATGCACTCACATGTGCCCTGAGTGAGTGTCAAGCTATGGGTCTGGGACTTGACTTATGGTCAGCCATGTTGGAGTCCAGTGCCTTACCACCTATACCACCTGCTGGTCCCCATCTCTTAACTCTTAATTGTCTACCTTCTTATTCTGGAACAAAGCTGAATTTGCTCTTATGAAATTCATCAATTCTGTTCTCATTGAAATAACTAGGAGATTTTGTTGAAATGCATCTAACTTTACAAGTCAATATTGTTTTTAAACCTAATCTTTTCTTCTGGCATTCAGGGAATGTTGTACATGCTTATTCTTGCATCTTTAAGACAATTAGATCCATATGACAAAGTGTCATATATTGCTTTTTTTTTCCCTTTGATGTGTAGGGCCACATGTCTTGATGCTAATGGTGTGATCCACTTGATTTATTATTTGAAATAAATCGTACAGCACATACTTATTTGACCTCCTCTTTTTCATATCTTTCTGAGCTATTGTGGATTTCCTGGCCATTTGCACAATACTATAAAAACCTTTGAGCTCTTAAGAGTACTTTTCTGTCTGAAGAATATATTTTATTTAAATTAATTTAGCGATTGGTTCATTTCTCTCAAAACTATTGCCTTGAAATCTGATTAAATAGAAAGGTTTGGTGCTGATGACATGTACAGGGATGGAACAAGGGAAGTAGTCGTAAACATGAAGCAATGCATACTAAAAAACTAATCAGACGAGAAAAGAAAATTCTCTCTCATGCTCTGTCTCTCACACACACAAGCACACACATGCACAAGCACATATATCCTGAATTTTGCAACAGGACAAAAGTTTGCTAGATCTAAGGGAGTACATCAGTTGAAAGGACTTTGCAGGTATAAAGCAAAATGAAGAATTCCTCTGAGATTACATGCAACACTGCACATTGGAGTAACTGCGAGTAATATTTAAATTGTTCAAAAGAGTGAGAGACTAAACTGTTAGGGGACTCGTAATATTAAGGAATTTGGCCCTGAGGAAATAGGCATTAGGGAAATAAGCAATCATTATACAGATTTATGCAGCGGATGATATGATTATGTTTGTGTTTTGAGGAAATATTTTGAGCTATATTCCTGTATCAGATATTTATGGAGGTAGAAATATTTGGTTGGATGCTAAATCCAGAAAAGATGATGCTGAACGTAAGCTGAGTGACATTTATAGTGGATAAAATTGGATTGTTTGGGAAGTTATGAAGGAAGTAAAATCATCAAGTCTAGCAGATTGATTTGTTGTTGGAAATGAGGGAAATAATATGTGTGGGATTTCTAGCACAGGCAATCCGAAGATTTTTCACTCTCATTATTTGGTGCAAGATAATGCACAAAAGAAAGAAGTTCCATGGTAGTGTTAGGGTGGAAAATTATTTTAGTTCAGGAAATATTGATTGCTCGGTTTTCAGTAACATTGCCTAGTGGAAATATCTAGAATTTTTAGTGTCATTTAGCTCCAATTCCTTTTTCACCCTCAGTCACTATGTGTTAAGTAAATTTATTGAGAAAATTAAGATTTTCAGGGAAAATCCCCCTACTTGTTACCGCTACTCTCTCAACTACATCCATACATTCACTTCTTTCCGACAAGAAATGTTCATGCCTTAGTTCCTGTTTCTAGCTCAAGGCTTTGGATTTCTTCGAGGACTTCAATGTTTCTGCATTGGTAGTTTGCCTTTCTTCTAGATCGTATCTGAGCTTTTATAACTCTTGTGATTGCTCTTGTGCTCAAGCAAACAAACAAATAAAAATACAAATCAGACACCTTCTCCCAAGGGTTGCACAATTCTTTCTCCTTCCTGCTTTTCAGAAAATTATTCAACACTTGTTGCTAACGAGCAGATTTATCTGGTTCATCTCCTAACTCTTTGATTTTTCTTTTTTTAGAGAGATTTTTGCTATAGGGTGCAAGTGCTTGTCAGAGAGACAAAGAAAATGAGAATCCCCTTCCCCAGGGGAGGATGGCCACGTTGCAATCCTTTTTCTACTCTGTTCCTGGGATTCTGGGCATGCACTCACATGTGCCCTGAGTGAGTGTCAAGCTATGGGTCTGGGACTTGACTTATGGTCAGCCATGTTGGAGTCCAGTGCCTTACCACCTATACCACCTGCTGGTCCCCATCTCTTAACTCTTAATTGTCTACCTTCTTATTCTGGAACAAAGCTGAATTTGCTCTTATGAAATTCATCAATTCTGTTCTCATTGAAATAACTAGGAGATTTTGTTGAAATGCATCTAACTTTACATTTTCTCTGCAGCAAATCTCTGAAGAAATTTCTTTAACTGCTACTCATTAGTTTGTGGCACATAATGGGTGCTCAATTCTTGTTTGATGAATTAAGGTGACATTTATCCAGCTACAAGCTTTCAGAGAGATATGATTGTTGTAATTTCTTTTTTGATCTATTTCTTTACTCTGACACTAGCTACTAAATATTTATAACAGAACATTACTAGATTTCTCTTATCTCAGTTTCAGAAGATTATGTATTAAAGTATATTAAGATTCTAGTATACCTTATTCTCTTATCCAAAATAACGTTTATCCAAATTTTAGGGGCATACATATTTTCTTTGCTTCTATAACCTATATTTGCTAGGTTTAATTTTCCACGTGAATACTTCATTTTTATTTTTTTAACTGTGATTGTTCTTTTCTCTAAAGTGTCTTCAAATTAATAGCTGAATTATACAAAACACTGAGAATTTCTTAGAATATTCATTTATAGTAGATAAATATTATTAGAAGAAATGTTAGCAAGATACAGGGAGAAAATTTTATATTTCTCCCCATTTCTCAGATTGTGTTACAATTTTTTATTTGGTTCAGTTTTGGAATTAGTGGTACAGTTAAAACCTTCTTATTTATCTTTCAATGTTCAGCATAAGGATTTGGATACTATTTCTCAAAGTGAAGTTATTATATTGTGCCTGTAAATCAAAATATGTGATCTGATCAGCCATTTATAATACAGATGCCAATGTTGCACTATGCTTGTTTTTTGTTCAGTGCTGTAGAGTTAGTAGCTCAGTTTTAATTATTTAGTAACTGAAGGAATTCACCTGGATTTTATTTTCATTTGTATTACAGTTATTTTATAATAACTCATTCTTCTAAATATTGTGTATATGTTTAAACTTGAATAAATGAAAAATATTACAGAATTTAAAAGCGAAACATTTCCTTTTGCATTTAATTAGTCTAAAAATCAAACAAGCTAAAGATGTATGAAAATTTTTTGAGTTTTCATAATAACTAGAATCACTTATATTCAGTTTTTTATGCATAACTAATTTTAAAGTAAGAAATCACTCCCCAAGGGGGGGGGCACACTGCAATCCCCCTCTCCTCCATTTTCCTCTCAAGATTTCGGGCATTCCTACACACATACCCAAAGTGAGTTTCAAGTCACCAAATCCAGGACTTAAACCACAGTCAACTATGTGGAAGTCCAGTGATGTAACTATTATACCACCTGCTGTTCCCATACTAGTCATTTCTAACAAGAAATGAATATAATGAAGAATGGTATATGGCAATAAACAGAATGCCCATGCTGTACAGGTGCCTTTAAAAAGTTAATACATATAATCATTAAAATAGTATTTTTAATCAAATGCATTGCTGTGATATGGATAAGGATGGTTGCAAAAAATTTATCAGATTTTCAGTTTGCATAGATGTTAAGAGAAAAGAAATGAGTTTTCATAAAATATTTTAAGTTAATGCTCAAAGTTCTCTCTGTACACATGAAACAGTAATATTTAAGAACGTGTTTTACTCTGTACACAAAACTCTTTGATGAAAATAAAATGCTCGACCTTTCTAGATGTGTGTCTATTCTGTTTACTTTAGTGAACGGTATCCCCAGAGTCCATTCTCGAAGATGTTGAACATAAATTGATGGAAGTGTATCATTTAGAAATCCCATCCATTACACATTTTAGTGAACCTTATTTGTAGCTTGTGAAATATAACCATCTATTTGGAAAAAAGCTAAAATAAAATGAAACTTCATTCTTGGTCTGGTATGAAAGTAGCATACTTCTCTCAGACCGGGTAAGTGATAGCCTTCAGATCATTTAAAGAAAAGTTTTGTGTGAGGTCTAGTTAATGTCACTTATCAAAGTAATAAAAATGTTTGAAAAAAGCATACAGAGGAAAAAGTATCCATCTACAATCAACGAAATTTTTATTGCAAGTCAGCTGAACTGTAGTATTAATGATACTGTTTTTTTGCCCATTTTTATGTTAGTACAACCTTGTTGGGTCTGTTGCTACTGTTCTTCATTTTACCATAAGCGGTTTTTCAGTAGGTTTTTTTGTTTGTTTGTTTTTTTCTTTTATCTAGTCTGCACACAACTTAGAGTAATAATGTACTCTCTGAAGCTCATGCAAAGTCCATAGTGGTCTTAACCACTCTCCAGTGTAACTGCCTTTCTGCTGTATGGACCTTGTGTCTCTGCCACCTCAACACAAGACAACACAAGATTCAGGGGGACAACAAAGGGTAGGCGGTGTGAAAGCCATGGTGTCAGACCTTCAGCACCTCACTTAGGAGAGACATATGGCCTTCTTATTTGCTTCCCTGGACAAAGAAGTCACTTATACCTGCTCGCCTGCAAAACTGGTAAGAAGTACAGTTTTCTCGTGTTCAGACAGAACAAAACAAAACAAAACAAAAACACATTGCAGTATCCCTTTCACAGCTTATTCAAAGGAAAACTGCTTTGCAATATCCAACGTTTCAAGGAAATGAACCATATAAGACTAATTATTTAGAAAGTGAGGGACTAGCAATTGGTGTAATGGCTAAGTTGCTGGACTCCCATGTAGTTGACTATGATTTGAATCCCAGACCCGGTGGTTTAAACTCACGCAGGGCACATGTACGTGCGTGCCCAAGATCCCAAGAGGAGAATGGAGGAGAAGGAATAGCAGCATGGCCATCCCTCCTGGAGGAGGGCGGTGATTTCTTGCTTTCTGTTCTGTCTCTCTGTCTTTTTGGTAAGTGCACACGCCCTATAGCAAAAGCCTCTCCAAAAAAAAAAAAAAAAAGAGTGAGTTGTCTCCAATAATCAGATTATTTACTTGTGTCTAACAACAGGACAATATGAAAAATAAATAAACAAAAATGTAGCTAGCTTTTTTTTTTTTGGAGAGGTTTTTGCCACAGGGCGCATGCGCTCGCCGGAGAGAGACAGAGAGATAGAAAGCGAGAAATCACCCCCCAGGGGGGATGGCCACGCTGCAATCCCTTCTCCTCCATTCTCCTCTCGGGATCTTGGGCACGCACGCACACGCACCCGGCATGAGTTTTAAGCCACCGGGTCCAGGACGCGAACTGTGGTCGACTACGTGGGAGTCCAGCGACATAGCCATTACGTTAACTGCTGGTCCCTGTAGCTAGCTTTTGATCTCGGGAAAAATGAAGGCAAATGTCCCTGAGTAATATCCAGGTGAAACTGAAGCTAGCGAATAATAACGGAACTCACCAACTTGTCACAGGATCTACTCTGTACAGTGCTTTGGTAGACACTGCCAAATCTTTGCTCACTGGGTTCCCTTCTACTATATGGACTGCAGACATTATTCTGTAGAGTGTTTTGTTTTCTTCATGCATATCAATGAATAGTCAATTGTTTTCCATTTGCATGTAAGCATGTCAACCTATCATTCCTTGTCATCTCCTTGTTTATCTATCAGAGAAAACTTGTCTTTTTGTTTGGACTCTGTAAATAGGCTTTTGTACATTAAATTTTTCTTGCAATCCAGTGACACCTCATTTCCTTCATTTTTTTTTAAATCAAATATTATTATCATCTCCACATTTTTATTACAAAATTCTTAATGTTTCTATAGCTATGATGAAAGTTAGGAAAGACACTTAACTACACAAATGATTTCTGTCTTGACCAGAGAGAAGGAAGTAATTTTTTGACCGAGTTTTTAATACCAAGTATTTTTCTCTCAAAAATATTTTCCTTAAAATAATTTGCTAAACTATGAAAAATTAGAAAATAAAAGGTTGATGAAGACACTTCTGTAAATGTCTTAATATTTTACTTTATTTATTTACTTATTTTTGCTTTTATTTTACCATCGCCTTTTTAACTCCAGGAAAAGGTAAACTGACTTGAAGGCTGATCTGTCTCCTTCAAGCTACTTTCTCTCTTTGAAGGACTGAATTGGAGCATGTGTCCTTAGGTATTTATCACTTGATTCTGACATTTCAGCATTCATTTGATAGATTAATGGAGAAAACTGCCAGGACTGATTTTTTCCTCTCATGACTTTTGGCACAAACAGATACTTCCAGAGACATTTCTTAAAGCTCTTGGAATAATTTTGAGAATCTTATTCGTACTACAGTTTCAGAAAAGATTCCTTCTTTAAGGTTGGTTTTCATGTACCTAGAACTATGAAATTGTATTGACTGTCCAACAGACTCTCAATATTATATTACTCTAGAAATTACTGGGTAGTGTACTTATGGTTCCTAGATTAATCTGAATCTTGATTGCCATTAAAATATGCTGTTGTCGGCCAGACATCATTGATTTGTTTTTCTTTTTTAGAGAAATTTTTGCTCTAACATGTGTGCACTTGCAAGAGACATAGAGAGAAACACAGAGAGAGAAAAAGTGAAAAGTCGCTCCCATGGGGGTTGGCCATGCCATAATCCCTTCTTCTCCATTCTCCTCTTGGGATTTTGGGCATACACACACACATACCCAGCTTAAGTTTCAAGCCACCAGGTCTGGGACTCAAATTGCTGTCAACCATGTGTGGGTCCAGCACCTTAACTACTATGCCACCTGCTGACTCTGATACCATTATTTTTTAAATTGGGCTGATTCTGGATTTAAGAATGAAGATTAGATAATAAAATCAAAGACATTTTAAAGTATGAATTACAAAGGAAAAATTAATTTTATATTATACTTCTCAAATGTGAATTTTATATAATGATTTCCATGACAACTGAAATTGTCCATGACAGCTATAACATATTTTACATTGTAGTCTCTCAAAAGCTATCTCATGTCCTGGACGATATCATGTGTTTGATAAACATTTGATGAATAAATTAAAATTCAGGACAAAGTCTCTTTAGTAAGGAGGCTACTTCATTTTCCTTCAAGTTCAGGAAATCTTTGAAGAATTATACAGCTTTTCTATCCAGATCAGATCCAGAATCATAGCTGTTGAGTGACCATCATTTAATAAAATATACAGACTACAGCTATAAGACTCAGGTATTAGTTTTCTATTATTGCACAACAAATTACTATACATAATACAGCTGACTTAGAAAGGTATTAATAAAACGTTACTTATAAACTCTACATCTTCAAAGTACCACCAGTTCTTTACTCTTTTTCATGATAAAACCCCTTGGAAAAAGTTTTTTTTAAATTATTTCCTTGTTATTGTCGGTCTTTTAAAATTTATTTTCTTTTTCTATATGAAAATAAGTAAAAAACATAGAACTATTAGTTTGTCAGAAAAGTCATCACTCCTTTTTGCATAGAAAAACACAGAAGAAATATGTCATGACTTTTCCAACAACCCATAGTATCTGTTCTTCTATTCTCAATCAAATATGTTCCATTCAAGACTGACTCACATTTTCAGTGTCATCACTGACAAAACCCACAATAAATGATTAATCACTAGTCTAATTTATCTATCAATAATATTTTCCTTTTTAAAACTAACTTGTCCTTTCTTTGTTTTCTTTACTTAATTTTGAAGATATCATCCATTTTTGATTCTCTTCATTGAATTTTTCAGTCTTTTTTTTGTTTCCCATCTTTTCCTAACCTCTAGATGTTGGGAGTATCCACATATTTTGACATAGAAAGATGTTCTCTAATTCCACTCAGTCCTTAGAGAGACTTTTAGCCCATCTTTCAACCTCAACTTACACATCTATAGCAGAGATCTCTGGTGCACCATTACGTATTTCTAGGTCTCCTTGATTACAGACTTGGCTATTATGAGAAGTTCCATACAAATGTTGAATTACCTTTCAGAGACAGTGTTTCACCTAGGTCCTGCTCAGAACATACTTTGCTTCTTTCCTTTGATATTTAGGAGGATAGGTGGCTCCAAGGAAAGAATAGCTGGGATGTATGGGACAACTTAGAATGCATATATATTTAAAAATAAAAATATTTATCTTTAGGTACAACATTGTAAACTATACAACATATATATTAGGTTTTGGGGAAAGTCATGATACATTTTTCTATGTTTTTCTATGTAAAAATCCATCATGACTTTTCCAATGACCCAATATTGCTATAAATAAATATCAAAGAACTTCTAAGTTTTATTTAATAATTATGTACATACTCAGAAAACAGGAATGTTTAAACATACATTGCCTGTCGATGTAAGCATTTATCCTAAAGAGAGTGTTTGTATGTCCATTAGGTATTTATGATTTCATTAAATGTACTGATCATGCAGAAAACTGATCTGAACTGATCTCAGGGAAATAGAAACAGGCATATTGAATAGAGATGGAGCTCCTTATGTATCATGTAATATTCACAACTAACATTTCTCTTATTGTTTGTTGCCAAGATAATATGAGAATATATGAATGAAAATAAAAACATAAGAAAGTTCATTTCTATCATGTTCAAAAATCACACTGTTCTCATATTTATTTTTTTACTGTATTTTTAGTCTTTCTCCAGGTGGTAGCATAATTTTGAAAAATCATAATTACTATTTATATAATTATAATAAACATTATACATTTTACAGATTGCTTTTTTTTTTTTTTTTTGAGAGATTTTCACTGTAGGGCACGTGCACTCGCCAGACAGACAGAGAGAGACATAGAGACAGAAAGCGAGAAATCACCCCCCAGGGGGGATGGTCACGCCGCAATCCCTTCTCCTCCATTCTCCTCTCGGGATCTTGGGCACGCACGCACACGCGCCCGGCGTGAGTTTTTTAAACCACCGGGTCCGGGACACGAACCGCGGTCGACTACGTGGGAGTCCAGCGACATAGCCATTACGCTAACTGCTGGTTCCCACAGATTGCTTTTTCACATATCATTTCATGTTTTTCATACCATTCAACACTCTATAAGTTTTTACTGGGTACCTACTATGTTCCATAAATGGTCATAAATGAGATGGCCAAAGACTAAGAAGTTAAGCTGTTTGCCTTCAAGTAGCTCCTAGAGCAATAGGGAAATAAATGTGTAAACAACAAGCAGATTTATTATAACAAAGCCCATATTGTAATATACACATTACAAAGTTGATAAAAACTAGAGAATAATCAACTCTACCACACATTTATAAGTGAATAGTTTTAAGGAGTACTGGTTATGTTACTGAATACAAATAATTAGCAAGGAAATAGCTCATTTTATGAGAACTGAATTGAATTGCTATGACCTAATAATTAATATCCTTTCACAAAATAAATTACGTATGTTAAACACTAAAGTCAATATTTAATAGATGGATGATTAAAATAAAGTATGAGGTTGTTATGAACTGCATGTCTGTGGTTTGTGTTTCCCTGAAGTTCATATGCTGAAATCCTAACCCCCAGTGTGATGATATGAGGTGGTGGAACTCTGGAAGTAAAGAGGTTCAGACTAAGTTATGAAGGTGGGAGTAATGTTTTGTAAGAAGGAAAGACTAAAGTGCATGCTCTGTTCCTCTCTGTCTCTCTGTCATATGAAGATAGAAGAAGGCAGCAGCCATCTACAAACCATGAAGAGGACCCTCACCAGGAGCTAAATTTGCTGGCCTCTTCATCATGGCCTTCTCAGTCTCTGGAACTGTAAGAAATAAATGTCCTTGCCTTCAGCCACCCATCTATGGTATTTGACTAAGACAGGGGTTTAATAAGGGGATGAATTTAGGAGGACTCTTCCACCCATGGCTATGCATATCCACAGTAGATATAGACTACTCACTCTTCTCGACTCAAGAGTTAATTTAGATTTGCATACTGGTTACAAGCAGATCTAAGCCAGGAATAATGGGAGGGACAGACAGTCTTTTTGAGCAAGTAACCAGAATAGAGTAGCAAGAATTGAAGTGTCACAGTTCCATGTCATGGGTTCCCCTTTGCTCATTGAAAAAGAAAACACCTTATTCTGTGTGCCTAGAGGCTGAGCTAGAAGACACCGAAGAGGGCAGCTCCTGTGTCTGCCTGTCAATGAAGCTGACAGGCATAAATGGGCTAGGTTCCCAACCATTCTCAACCCTGATGCAGGATTCCTGTCAAGCCAGAGAACAGGAACAAGATACACTGACAGATATCACCAAGCAGAAGGTAGAAACAATCCCCAACAGGCCACAGACTGTCTGTCACAGCTCTGTGGAAAAGCAAAAAGAAATGGGTCTAGCAGTGATGGCAAATCTAATCCACTTTACTTATTAAGACACAGCCACCTGGGCAAACTGTATCCAAGAGAACTCTGA
The DNA here is from genome assembly GCF_000334495.1 of Tupaia belangeri chinensis. Classification (NCBI taxonomy): domain Eukaryota; kingdom Metazoa; phylum Chordata; class Mammalia; order Scandentia; family Tupaiidae; genus Tupaia; species Tupaia belangeri. The sequence continues at coordinate 104,352 of NW_006159737.1, read as the reverse complement.
ATTTATCTCAGCTAGAGTAGGTTCCTATCTCATTTTCTTTCCCACACTAACAAAGCATTTTCTCTAAATGACAACACCTATATCAAAATCCCATTTACTACAATGGCAATAAATTTAACATGTAAGAAATAGAAGTTCGCTTCGCCTGGCTCAAGAAAAACTTAACCTATTTTTCAACCCACACAAAAATATTTAAAATTTGGACATTCATTTAGTTACCAAATGTGTACCTTTTATGTTTGTATTTTCTAAGTTTAATATAAACAAGGAGTTATTGAAAACAGCCTCAAGGAGAAGTTGGAAAATGCTGATAACATGTTGCAATTTATTCTTTTGCACTCTAACTGGATTAAAGATTTATCTTTCCTTCCACTATCCTTTAGTACAGAATAATTTCTTAGGTAAAAATGAAGTACTTGTAATAAAAGTTGCAAGAGATTTCATTATTTTTATAGAAGAATAATAATTAGTTCCTGAATTACAGTCTGCATCTGCATTGTTTTTACATATTGAATATAATTTCAAAGTCCTGAACACTTCAGATGAAATTCTGTGACCCTTTGTAATGATTCCACCAGCATACACTTAAAAGGAAATTATATAAAAAGTGGGTATTAGAATAGCTGTGATTTAGTTATGATTTATTTATACCTTGAGGTTTTTTTTTTTTGATCTGATTATTTGTATTCCAGGATAATATTCTCTTTGAATAGTATTGTTCCACTTCTTTTCATGCATGGAGAAATAAATGACCCCAAACCAAAGACTGAAACAACTTTATTTTAATTTACTATTTTCTTCTCTCTAATTTTTACACCACAGAAAGTATATTTATTTGAAGCCCAATTCTCAAAAAAATAAAGGAAAATAAAATGGAACTTAAAATCAATAAAAAATGTTAAATTGCTATGACTTCTTATTTCATGATGCTGAATAAGTAGAAAAGAAAGCACCCCGGTTTTGACACTACGTTTTCACTTTTTAATTCATGATTTATTCATCACGAATACACTTGGGCTTCAATGTGCTTTTTAAAAACTTATCTATTATTTCCCTGATGAAAAGGGAGTGAGAGGGAGAATAAGGGATAGAGAAAGAGAGGGACAGTACACCCAGTAGGGTCTTTCTGTTGTAATCTAACACCACTTTCAGCCAGCCCCTGATCATGGATGTGGTTTACTGGGTGTTCTCAGGGAGGTGTCCAGGTGTGAAGCCAGAACCTTCCCATGGAGGTCAGCCTTACAGAGCATCATGTTTTACCGACATACCCATGTGAAATCCCTTTGGGTCTCAATTTAATCTCTATATTATTTAAGAGAAAATGGTACTATCTAGTCTCTTGGTTTTCTATATAGCTCCCTCCATGAATAGCAAGAAATTTGACTTCCATTATTGATAAAATATTTATACTTTTCTTGACCAGAATACACAGAAAGTGTTTCAGAATTCAAAAAAATACAACTATTAAAAGCATGTCTACTAAAAAGGATTCAATGTTTCTTTAAAGATTTTGTTTGCTGTATATTTAATTACACTAAATTGCATATATCTTCAGGGTCCTAATTTTATATTTTTCACATTTAGACCTTTATAATCACTCCTTTCCAGATATAAAATATTTGAAATTTAAAAATTTTTAACAATATTTCCTTTTCCCAGAAATGGTTTTTCTAGTTTTGGTTTTGTTCTTGTGTGATTGACTTTAATGCAGACATTTTGCATTCCTTTAAAACATTATTCCTAAAAATTTCATTTTGAATAATATATTTATAATTAGATCTTTTTCAATCACTTAGTGTTTCTATGAAGAATGTGATTTAATTTCACACTTATACCCTGTGCCTTTCCAAAATCACTTAAGTTTAGAAAATATTTGTATGTTCCTTAGCATTTTTAACTAAGCAATTGTGTCATTTATGAATAGGTAGTTTTTATATGTATTTTTTTATTGACAGAGGCCACACATGTTCACCAGAGAGCGAGCGAGGAGATGCACCCTCCAATGGGGCATGGTTGCACCACAATTATTTTTCCTCCAGTTCCCTATCTAGTCAGGATTTGGGGCATCATGTTCCAGCACCTTGCATTTTCAATGCCACCAAGGTTGGAATTTGAGCCATAACTAGCCATGTGGGATCCAGTTCCCTATGCACAGGGTTAACTGCTGTGCTATAGGGCCAGCTCACTACTATCTTTTTAATGATTTTTATGTTCTTGCTTTATCCAGCTAGCTAGGCTAGTAGTCAAATATTATATAGAACTGGTATATGTTCCTGGTCTTAGGGGAAGAGTAGGTTGTTAGCTATAGGTTTTTAATTAATGTTTTTTTTTTTTCAGATTGGGGGATTTTGTTTCAAATTCTAATTAGATAACTTTTTATATTTAAACATAAACATCTGTTTAGTTTGTTACATCATCTTCCTGAATTTCTTAAAACATACAGGTGCTTTTTAAATTTGATAATGAATTAAATTAATTGAACACATATATGGCTGTGCATATTTTCTATTGTATACATTTCAGACTTGACTAATTATATTTTTCAAACAATTTGTCCATATCATTGTAGTTGCCAAATTAGTGGTATGAAATTTTCATAACAGTTCATTATTGTCTGTAGGAACTAGAATAATTTGCCTACTTTTATTTCTAATATTTCCAACCTAAATTTTCTCTTTCTTGACATTTTTTAAAATTTGGGTTTTTTCAAATGCTTTAATATTTTCAGAGCACCAGAGTTTAGCTATTTCTTTAATATTTCATTTTCATTCATTTTAGATTTAATAGATCTCTAATTTTTTAATTTATTATTTACATTTAATCCCCATATATCTTTATAGTGTACCAAACATGATTAGCTATCTAATTTAATTCTGTTGTAATTAGAGAGAGCAAAATATGTAATTTTGATATTTTTAAATGTTGGTGACAGACTTATATTCAGATTCACAAATTAATCATAGGTGATAATTACGTGGGCACTTATTTAAACTTTTAATTTTTATTTTTATTAGTGATAGAGATGTTGAAAAATTCTAATGATAATTGTGAACATTTTTTTTTTGATAGGTTTTTCGCTATAGGGCGCATGCGCTCGCCAGACAGACAGAGAGAGACATAGAGACAGAAAGCGAGAAATCACCTCCCTGGGGGGATGGTCATGCCGCAATCTCTTCTCCTCCATTCTCCTCTCAGGATCTTGGGCATGCGCGCACACACGCCCTGCATGAGTTTTAAGCCACCGGGTCCGCGACGTGAACCGCCGCCGACTACGTGGGAGACCAGTGACATAGCCATTACGCTAACTGCTGGTTCCCTGAACATTTTTTTTAAGAGAGATTTTTGCTGTAGGGGTTCATGTGCTTGTCAGAGAGACAGAAAGTGAGAAATCATCTCCTGGGGGTGATGGGGATGCTGTAATCCCTTCTTCAAGCCCTTCTTCATTCTTGGGATTTGGGTAACTCATGGACATGTGCCAACGTGAGTTTTAAGCTTCTGGATCCAGGACTCGAACTGCCGTCAACTACATGGGAGTCCAGTGAAGTAACAATTACATCGTTTGCTGGTCCCAGATTGTGAACCTTTTATCTCTTTAATTCTGTCAATATTTACTTTATATGTTTTGTAGCTTCATTATTAAGTACATAGAGATATTTTAAAATGTTATACCTTCCTGATAGACAATGTATCATTATGACATATCCCTCTTTAATCTCTCAAATATTTAAAGCCATAGTGATTTTCTTGTTTTTAAGATTTATTTATTTTTTTATTATTATTTAATTTGTTAAAGGACACATATGTTCATCAGAGAGATAGAGAGAAAGAGAGAAATTGAGAAGCAAGCTGCCTGATCTAGGACTTGAACTGTGGACAACCATTTGGGAGTCCAATATCTTAACCACTATGCTACCTGCTGGTCCCATAGCAGTTTCCTAATTATTACCACTTTAATCGTATGTCTATATTTATTATTTGACCCTCAATACATATGCCTTTATAGTTAAAAATGTCATTATATTGGGTCCTTGGAAAAGTCATGATGTAGTTTTCTATGTTTTTCTGTGCAAAAATGCATCATGACTTTTCCAGTGACCCAATATGTGATTGAATGCTTATACATTCTAAATATATCTGTTTTTTAAATTATGCAGTTTACACCAGGGAGCGAGAAATAAGAATAGAGAGTAGAAAAGAAAAGGAAACAAGAAGTAGGCATTTTGACAGGGTTTCACTGTGTCATGATCCTCCTCCCTCAGCCTGTCAATTAGTTTGGATCACAGGAATAGAGCAATTAATTGCCTGGCATGCTGGAGTTGGCCTAAGAAATGGACCTGGGTCTCCTATGCCAATCCTTTTTTTTTTTTTTTTTTTTTTAGGTTTTTGCCATAGGGCTCCTGTGCTCGCCAGAGAAAGATAGAGAGAGACTGGAGGGAAAGTGAGAAATTATCCCCCAAGCAGGATGGCCACACTGCAGTCTCTCTTACAATTTCCTCTCAAGGTTCTGGGCATGCACGCAGAGTCCTATGTCCAGCATGATTTTTCAAGCTGCAGGTCCAAGACTTGAACTGTTACTTGTCATGTAGATGTCCAGAGCCTTAACCACCACACCACCTGCTTGCCCCCTCCTATGCAGATTCTTGCCTCTCAAGCGCTACACAGGTAGCTGGGCCTATACTTTTTTCATTTAGTTCATTGTTGATATTATTGAATTGATGTCTATCATTGGACATTTGTTTTCTATTTATCCTATCTCCTTTGATCTTGTTTTAGTTTGCTTCTTTGTCTCACATTTCTTGCCTTCTTTAAAGAAAAAAAAAATCGGTTCTTTTTTAAAAAAAATATTATAATTCTATTTTCTCTATTGCCTTAGTTGTGATAGCTCTATTTTCATGGCTGCACTAGAAACCGCAATATGTGTGTTTAACTTATAACTGTCTACTTAGAGTTACTATTTACTACCCTACATGAATTGTATGAGCTTGAAGCCATACAGTGTTATTATCATTGTTTGTGTTATTTTTCTTATCTAGATTGTATCTATGCATGTTAAAAACCCTGTGCTAGTCAGTGACTTATTCCTTTTCTGTAGATTAATATTTTTATATGGTGTCATTTTCTTTGAGGATTAAAAGATTTCTTTAGTATTTATTGTAGGAGAGGTCTGCTAACTAGATGGTTTTTTTAATGTACATTTAATCACCATACAGCTTTACAATGTGCAGCATGGTTTTCCCAGCATGAATGCAGAGTATATTAGTCAAGTCAGAGATATTGCCATACACATTTTTAGCAATAGGTAACTTTTCATTTTTGTGTCTCTTAAATAGTTTGTTTGCTTATTTTTTCCCCTGAGTCAAGTATTATCTTAGCTTTTGATTAGCTATTATTTTGTCAATTTTGTCTTCATTTTTGAAGGAAGCATTTTTCCTCTAGATATAGAATTCTATTAATATTTTTTAGGACTTTTAATCTATCAGCTCACTGACATCTGACTAGCACTAATTTTGATTGAAAGTCAGATAATTAATAGTTTTATTTCCTTGTATATAGAATGGGATTACCTCTGGACATTGTCAAAATTTCTCTTTAGTTTTGTGTTTCAACAGTTTGATAATAGTGAGTCTAGGTGTTGATTTATTTAAATATATAGTTCTTCATCTTTGCTGTGTCTCTCATATCTGTATGTTTAGGGTTTTCATCAAATTTGGGAAATCTATAGAAATTATTTCTTCAAAAATCCTCTCTTCCATTTTTTTCTCTTTTTATTCTTCATATCCAATTGCATAGGTGATATACATTTTGATATATCTCTTAGGTAATCTCTTCCAAATTTTGTTGTTCAAATTGGCTGATTTTATTGAAATAGTCTTACATTTTACTGACATTTCCTGCATTTGTTTATAATCTGTTGTTAAAACAGCTGTTTTTATAATAAATAATGTAATTTTAATTCTAGAATTCCCATGTATTTATTTCACATAGTTTAAATTTGTCTGCTGAGACTTACATCTGTTCATTCTTTTTTTTTTTCCCCTTCTGTTTTGACAAAGGCCACCTGCACTTACCAGAGAGAGAAAGAGGGGAAAGCACCCTCCAGTGGAATGTGGTCACACTGCCATTCCTTTCTCCATCCTGTTAGAACTTGGGACACACGTGTATATGCATCTGGTACTTTTTTAAAGCCATCAAGGCCAGGAATTGAACTATGCAGCTGACCTTGTGGGATATGGCTCCCTTAACCACTAGGCCATGGGGTCAGCCCTCTGTTTATTCTTTATGACAAATTTCTCTTAAAATCTTCAGTGCTTTATAATAACTTCTTTCAGGTTTTTTGCTTATTCATAGATCTGAGGTAATTTGGTTTCTTTTTGGATTGATAGTTTTTCATTTCCTTTATTGGCTATATTTTCTTTTTTAATCTGTAGTCTGAAATGTTATTCTTGTTTTCATTCTATACCAGATGATGTACACTTCTCTTCTATGGGCTCGCTGCTTTTTAGAATGAATCCCCTTCTGACTTTCCAGACACTATTGAAGTTCTAAATTTTTCTGAAACCAATATGACTTTGTCTGAGTTCTATCTATCTTGCTCCAAGTGGTGGTTTCAACCAGATTCTTCCTGAATCTCTAGCTCTCATTGTCTTCAAATATTTTTGTTCATGTTTTCTAATTATTACCTTTGAGAGAATTATGCTAATGCAAGCTAAGTAGTCATTATTGAAACTGGAACTCAGGCTTATTCTTTTTTAAGCATCTTGATTGTCCCCTAATTTTTAAATAATGAGGGTAATATGTGGGTATAATTCTGAAGCCAAATAGACTGTCCCAGAAAATAGATTTTATATCAAATAATCATGTATTTATTAAGCAAATAGAAGATATTTCACTTTGATGTAAAGTAAATGCTATTTTAAAATAAAATATAATATAATCACTTTATGAGGAAAAATGTGTCAATCAGTACAGACCAATGTGTTGGTGATCAGTGCTGAAAACATTACAAAATAGTCCAAACAACAACAGTAAATGTTTATTTTACCCACTAAGTCCCTTTGATAGTTACTGAGATTATAAACACATTTATGTCTCAAGTTATGTAGTGAAATGTTCAGAGACTAAACTAGTCTATAAGCTTATAAATTAGATTTACTGCATCAAAACATTAAGTACTTAAAAAAAATTACATATACTGATCAAATTTTCTAACCTGAGTATTATAAAAGGCTCCTGAGAAATTGAAAGGAGATTTTATTAAATAGATAGACACATTATGTTTATGGGTTGGACAGCTTAGTATTCATAAGATGCTCATTCTCTTTATATCCATCTATAAATGACAAGTCCAGTAGCACTGAACTTCTAAAAATAAATTATGCTAATCTAAAATTGATACTAAATTTAAAGGATCCTATCATAACCTGTAGACCAGCAATTAGTTTAATGGCTATGTCGCTGGACTCCCACGTAGTCCACCTTGGTTTGCGACCCAGACCGGATGGCTTAAAACTCATGCTGGGTGCATGTGCGTGCGTGCCCAAGATCCCGAGAGGAGAACGGAGGAGAAGGGATTGTGGCGTGGCCATCCTCCCTGGGGGGTGATTTCTCGCTTTCTTTCTCTCTGTCTCTCTCTGCCTGTCTGTCTGTCGAGCACATGCACCCTATAGCAAAAACCTCTTTAAAAAAAAAATGAAAAAAATAAAAAGAAAATAACCTGAACAAGTTTGAGGAATAAATATTTAAGGTAAAAGATTTTATACTATCTAATTTCTTAGTCCTAGATTTAGTCACTAATGCATTGTGGCACTGATGTAAAGATAAACAGACTAAGGTAGTAATATACAAAGTCCATAAGTCCACACACATATGGTCAATTTATTTATGACTTATATAACAGTAGATGCAGTGTGGGAAATTAAAGTATGTTCAATCAGCAGTGTGGGAAATCAGGACATTAATGTGGACAAAGACTAACTTTAACCATTTGTAAATAGAATCCCAAAAAACTACTCAAAGTAGGTGTCATTGACTGTAGCCCTCAAAATTCATATGTTGAAATTCTAATCGCTAATATAATGGGATTAGGATTTAGGACCCTTGGGATGTAATTAGGTCATAAAGATGGGACCATTATGAACGGTATTAACATCTTTGTAAAAACATATAGAGAGATTTATTTTTTGTTCTCTCTTTCTCTCTCTGTCTCTGATTTTTTATCATATGAGAATATAACGAGAAGATGGCTACCTGTAAACTGGGAGGTAAGCCCTCACCAGACACAGGATCTCTAGGCAGATGGATCTTGGACTTACCAGACTCTAGAGCTGTGCAAAGTCACCACCCACTCTATGATATTTGTTACAGATACTTAAAATTACTAAAACAGTAGGTTATAGAATTAAATATGAAATCTATAATCGCTAAGTTGGAAAAAAACAGGAAGTTATCTTTGTGATTTGACATAGCTCAAGAATTTTTTTAAGAGATATTTTTGCTATAGGGAGCATGCATTCACTGGAGAGACAAAGAGATATATATAAAGAGAAAGTGAGAAATCACCCCATCCAGGGGATGGCCACACAGCAATTCCTTCTTCATTCCTTCTCCATTCTTCTATTGAAATTTTGAGCATGCACGCACTCACAACTGGTACGAGTTTTAAGCCTCCAGGTATAGGACTTGAACCATGGCCAGCATGTGGGAGTCCAGTGCTTTAACCACTAGGCCACGTGCTGGCCCCATGTTTTATATATATATATATACACACACACACACACACATATACATACACACACACACACACACACACACATATATATATATAGTGTCATGTTATGATATAGAAAACACCAACCTTAAAAAAATTGGTGATTGTGGGATCAGCGTATGGCATAGTAGTTACATCACTGGACGTCCACAGAGTTGACCTGGTGGTTTAAAACTCACACTGAGAACATGGGTGTACATGCCCTAAATCCTGAGAACAGAATGGAGAAGAAGGGATTGCAGCATGGTCATCTCCTGGGGTGGAGGTGATTTCCCACTTTTTTCTCTTTCTCCCCAGCAAGCACCCTATGGTAAAAAATCTCTCAAAAAATAATAATAATTGCTCTTTTTCAAAGTCAAAACTTTCTGCTCACCAAAAAATGTTGTTGGAAAAATAGATAAACTTCAGAGTGGAAGAAAATAGCACAACATATACATAAGATGAAAAGATATTTCCAGATTTATACATAACTCGTACAACAATCCAATAAGTGGTAAAAAATGTGACACACACACACACACACACACACATATGAATGGCAAATAAGCAAATGGATTAGCAATGTCATACAACACACTGGTTAAAGTGGCTAAAATTTAAAATGCTAGGACCAGTAGGTAGCATGGTGATTAAAGCAATGGATCTTATACAGCCAACTCCATGGGTTTGAGTTCCAGACTCAGTGGCCTGAAAAGTGGGCTGGGCGTGCGTGTGTGCATGCCTAAAATCCTGAGAGGAGAATGAAGGAGACAGGATTGCAGCGTGGCTATTTTCATTGGGATGTGATTTCTCATTTTCCCTTTATATCTCTCTCTCTCTATCTCTGTCTCTTTCTGGTGAGCACACACACACACACATGTAATGACTAAAAAAATTTTTAAACTTTAAAAAGTGAAAAAAATTAAAACACCAAAGTAATGAATGTAGGCCAATAGATATGAAATGCCAAACATGGTAATGGAAATACACTAGTCTACTTACTTTAAAAGGATTCTTTGATAGTATTTTTTTTTCTTTTTCTTTTTTTTGGAGAGGTTTTTAGCTATAGGGTGCATGCGCTCATCAGAAAGACAGAGAGAGACAGAGAGACAAAAAGTGAGAAATCACCCACCAGGGGGGATGGCCATGCCGCAATCCCTTCTCCTCCACTTTCCTCTCAAGATCTTGGGCATACACACACACGCGCCCAGCGTGAGTTTAAACCACCAGGTCCAGGACTCGAACCACAGTCGACTACATGGGAGTTGAGCAACATAGACATTATGCTAACTACTGGTTCCTATTCTTATATAGTTTCTGACCAAATTAAACATATTTCTTCTACTCTGTAACTTGGCAGTTCTACTCCAAAGCTTTATTCTCATGAAAAATATGAACAGATGTTAAGAATGTTCCTAGCAGTCTTATTTATGTAAGTCAGAGCTGAACAAACCAAGTCCCATCTTCATAGGAATGAAAAGACAACTTGTAGTGCATTTATATGTAAGAATGCCAGTCAGCAGTAAGAGAAGAATGGACTGCAGATGTATACAGTTTTATGAACAATATAAAAATATATTAAGGCAAAAGTCAGTCATAAAATAGTACATTTTAATTCTATTTATAATAAGTTCAAGAGTAGGCAAAAATAATTTATAATGAAAGAGATCAGAAAGCAATTGCTCTTGAATGAGGAGGAAGGGTAGAATACAAAAGGAATCATGGATACCTTTTATGGTAATGGAATTATCCTTTTTTATCCCCCCAAAGAGATCTTTACACACACACACAGACACACACACACACACACACATACACACACACACACACACACTATTGCTAACATTTGTAGAGTTAAGAGTATAGGATTTGTGAATTTAATTGTCTGTTAAATGCAATTTAAGAAAAAAAAAACGTTGGGACCAGCAGTTGGTATAACGGTTACATTGCTGGACTTCCATGTAGTCGACCATGGTTTGAGCCCCGGACCTGGTGGCTTAAATTCATACTGGGCACATGTGCGTGCATATCCAAGATCCTGAGAAGAGAATAGAGGAGAAGGGATTATGGTGTGGCCATCTCCCCTTGGGGGGTGATTTCTAGATTTCTGTCTCTCTGTCTCTCTCTCTGTCTTTCTGGTGAGTGCATACACACTATAGCAAAACCTTCTCCAAAAAAAAAAGAAAAAGTAAAAGATATAATTTATGCCATAATGTGGTATGTAAAAACTACAAAAAAAATCTGTATGAAGCATGATTTGTGTCAGAGATTGAAAAACCAGTCTCTGAGCACTGTATTTGAGTACAATTCAAAAAGTAAATAATGCTGCAAATATACCTTTGCTATAATTAATATTTTATGGAATATTTATTTAGTTAGTTATTTACTATAAATACTGTGATTCATAACATTAGTAAATTTATCTCCTATTTTGTTTATTTTTTTCTTTCTTTTCTCTGTTTTGTAATTTCTATGAAATTTTTTTAAAAAGTGTTTATTTTTCTTTATTTAAAAAAAGTTTCAATTTCTTTCATGAACAAAAAAGAGAGAGAGAAAAAAGGAGAGACAACACCCCACAGGTTCTCCATGCCATTATCCTTTGCAGCCATAAGCTAGCTCTGGATCATGAAATAGGATGTGCCCAGAGCACTCAGTAAGGTCTCCACACTTGAACTGGCAACCATTTCTTGTGGAAATGCCTACCAGAGCAGCTGTTTTAATGTGGTAATTGTGCCCATTCTCCTTTTAAAAAATGCATGATAGACCACATGTGACTCACGGGAAAGAGA
>NW_006159737.1:65331-92471 GCF_000334495.1 Tupaia belangeri chinensis | reverse complement strand
GCAGCCTCCACAGTTCTTGATCATGTCATTTTCCATCCTCTCTTAGTCTTCCAACTGGCCAGACTCCCAGCCAAGTGAATGGTAGGTTATGTTTCCAAACTAACTACACTGGGCACTCGAAGTTGGCAAGTTGCTTCTAGCTTCACAGTTCAGCATACTACCAACTGTAGCACAGGGGCTGGGCCTTTATGGCATTTTGAAATAAAATTTTAACCCATGGATTTTTAAAAATACACTATCTGATCTGGATCTGTAACAGATTATGTCAATTCTTCACCAATTCTTCATCTTCATCAGCTACGTATTTACACAATTAAGGGTAAGAAGAGAAGTGAAGAGTGCATTGGATGTTAGTGTATGTATTTGTGGGATGTGTATAAGTGTCTGTTATTGGTTTCAAAAACAAAAGATGTCTGTGAAAGTAAAGTTATAAAAAATTAAGGAATTTATTGGTCTTACAAAGCTGGTAGAAAATAAAGGTCAGATCTTAGGGCATGCTGCCAGAGCTCATCGGCAGCAGACTCAGATAGCAATTGCAAATATATCTATACAGTCTGAGGAAACAAGCTTTGTTTAGACAGAAAAGAGAAGTTGTTTGGAAAAAGTCACAGTGGGCAAAGTTAACAGGAGAGTTTGAAGGAGATGGGAAAAAAAAGACAGCATTGGGCAAAATTCTATTCTTTCTTCAGCAGGGAGAATGGAAGTTCTGACACAAGTTATAATTATCTACAGAAAGGATGTCTTGTGAAGGCCATTCATTCAGTCAGCAGAAACTAATCAGTGAGCAGCCTGGTCAACAACTCCCTCTCTGTCTTCTGCCATACCATATAAATATAAATATATATTATATTTTTTTTCAGTATAGCAATCCCTTTTCTTGAGTAAACTTTAAATGTTCTCATAGGTATGGGTAGGCAAGTAAGGAAGGAAGATGGATATTTAGAACACTTACTTGTTTGTTTAAGCTTCTGTTAAGTAGTTTAGGAGGATATAAAAACATAAATCAAATCTTATTTGTTTTTCTTTTTTTCCCTCCAGTCTGGGCTCTCCTTACAAGACAGAAGGGTGATACAATCAGTAAGAAATTTGAAAACTGGCCCAGCCATGGTGGTGCATCTCTAGCATGCTGCTCCACGATGCTGGATCCATATAGAAGATTGAGATTTGGGGTCTGGATCTGCCCATTCAAACAAGTGGATGTGCCTTTGATCCTGGTTGGCTGAGAAGACTGGGATGAGGAGGATCATGGTGTAAGATCTTACTGAGTGTGCTTCTCTCTCTCTGTCTCTCTGAATTAATAAACTTCTAAAATCAGCCATGAAACAAATAGAATTTGTAAGTAAATAAGAGAATATCTAACTGTTAATGTAGAAAAGTCAATGAATCTCACAATTGACACATCAGATAAGTTTTTTTTCACAAATGCAGGGGATTATAACACATATCCCTGGTATTATTGAGCAGTATTATCATGTGTGTTGTGAATATTTCTTGGCAGATTAATTATTTTATATAAATCCTTATAATGGCATTTCTTCAAGGAATTAATCCACACTATCCACAACAGAAAATGATGATTTTCTTTCTATATATGTACCTATTTAAAGAAAGATAATTTATCTTTTAAAAAAAGAAAAAGAAATGTGACTTTTAAAGCTTGATCAGTCTTCAAAATTCCTGCTTTTCTATTTTTCATTTAGGAAATATCTAAAGGGAAAGTCCATGAGGCTTTCTACATGAAAAGCCTGCCAAGTCTAAGCTCTGTGCCTTTGTCAGCTGAATAAACATGTGCTAATTTGCTTGTGCCTGCCACAATCCTTTTACATTTTTTATGCTTCTTTTAGCTGTTTGATTTATCTCCACAGCCACAGATATTCTTTATAAGAATTTTCATTGACTGAAGTGATATCTATTCGCTTGCACAGTGGCTGATAAACTGCAGAGCTCACCATTGTTATAAACGATTTTAGTGCTGCTGATGACTCCACAGATGTTGGCTTTGAGTAGGAAAAAGAGGAGATGTGATATACATTTCTTTTTTCTCTCAGGGACATCAGTAGTAAGATGGCAGAAATCCAAAATAGATTCTTCTAGAAGGTGATCTGGAATGCTTCTTTATGGTCCCATTATACTTTATGCTTCCTACATTGACAGGAAGCCCAGGGTTCAGGTTTAACAAAGTGATTGCAGTTGTTTTGATTCTGTAACATTATTCTTAAGACAGTGAAAAATAATTGAATTTTCTGTGTGGATGTTTCTTAGCAAAGCCCTCATGAATCAACCTCTAGTCTAATTTAAAAATAAAATAGTAGGAACCAGAGGGTGGTGCTGTGGTAATACAATGCTATGGAAGGCTTATCCACATAGGAAGGTTCCAGATTTGTGTCCAACGACCTCCCTAGTATTCTGGGCACTTATGTGCTTATGATCTGGGTCTAACTGAAGTTGGAGTGATTCGTGATATAAATACTCTAATGGGAATTTCTGTCTCTTCTTTCTCTCTTGCTCTTGGAAGAATGAGAAAACTTAAATAAAAATACAGAACACCCAGAAAGATGAACATTAGAAAAAATATTGTTAACTTAGATTTAGCTCATACGCAATTATGCCTAGTAGCTTAATTATTTCAGAAATCAGTGGCTATTAAACACTAACTATTGTTTATAATCATCTATGCACATTCAACATTAAAGAATTGCCATTTTTATTGTATCTATTTATTTAATTTGCTAGAGAGTGTTTGTGTGCTCAGAGGAAAGAGGCAGAGCAAGTGAGAGAGACAAAGTGAAAAAAACACTCCCTCATGGGGCAAAGTCACACTGTAATCTCTTCTTCTCTATTACTCTCTCTTTTTAAGATTTTAGGCACGTATGGCTCAGGACTCAAACCACAGACATGATCATGTGAAATCTAGTTTACATGACCACTAGGCCACAGGCTAGCCCATCATTTTTATTTCTAATGACTGTAGATTGAAGGAAATTATTTTGTTTATGCTAGTTCATAACATTTTGAATAAAATCTTGATTTGAAAATATTATGTTTTATAATGAAAAAATTTCCTAGAAGTAATGAATAAATACAACAAAGTGGCAAGGTACAAAATCAACATACAAAAATCTATAATACTTCTGCATATGAACAGCAGTAGACAGAGATAGAATTGAAGAAAATAATTCCATTTACCATGGCCATTGCCATAAAAAGTGTAAGATACCTAGGAATAAATCTAACTAAAGAAGTCAAAGACCTCCACAATGAAAAATATATGAGAAGCTAAAAGAAGAAATTGATAATGATACAAAAAGTAGGAGAACCCATGTTCCTGGATCAGAAGTATTAATATAACCAAAATGGCAATTCTATCTTAATTAATCTACATTTTTAATGCAATCCTAATCAAAGTACCAGAGACATTCTTCACAGATCTAGAACAGGCAACCATAGGATTTGTCTGGAATCATAAAAGACTCTGTATTGCCAAAGTCATCCTGTGCAAGAAGAGTAGAGTAGAAGACATCTCATCCCTGATCCCAAAATATATTACCAAATTGTGATAATCAAAGTATGATATTGACACATAAACAGACATGTGAACCAATAGAACAGAATAGAGAACCCAGAAATAAACAAAAACATACAGCCAACTGATCTTTGATGAAGAATACCAGTGGTAAAATGACAACATCTTTAGAAAATGGTGCTGGAAAAACTGGATATCCACATGCAGAAAGATGAATCTGAAATCCTACCTCTCACCATTGACAAAAATCAAATCAAAGTGGATCAAAGATCTAAACATAAGACCTCAAACTCTATAACTACTGCTGTAAAACACTAGGGAAACTCTGGGAGACATTGGGATAGGCAAAAACTTCTTAAATAAGACACCCAAAGCATAGTCAATAATCCCCAAAATAGACTGGTGGAATTACATCAGATTAAGAAGTTTTTGCATAGAAAAGACACAGTAGTTAGTGTGAATTGACAACCTTCAGAATGGGAGAATTTTTTTTTTCTTTTCTTTGAGAGGTTTTTGTTATAGGGTGCGTGTGCTTGCCAGACAGACAGAGAGAGACAGAGAGGTAGAAAGCGAGAAATCAAACCCCCGAGGGGATGGCCATGCCGCAACCCCTTCTCCTCCATCCTCCTCTCGGGATCTTGGGCACACATGCACACGCACCCGGCATAAGTTTTAAGCCACTGGGTCTGGGACTAGAACCACGGTCAACTACGTGGGAGTTCAGCGACATAGCCATTACGCTAACTGCTGGTCCCAGAATGAGAGAATATTTTTGAAAACTATGCTTCAGATAACAAACTGAGAACAAGAATACACAGGGAGCTCAAGTGGTTACCCTAAAAAAAAAAAAATCAACCCAATTAAAACATGAGAAAATGACCTGAAAAAAACAACTCTCTGTGGAAGACATAGGAACAGCCAACAGGATGCTCAACATCCCTCATTGTAAGGGAGATGCAGTTCAAAACCACAATGAGATACCACATAAGCCCAGTCAAAATAAATAAGATTAAAAGAAAAAAGAAAAAAAACGGCTAAGTATTGAAAGTGATGTGGTGAAAATAGAACTCTCCTACACTGCTGGTGGGAATGTAAATTGATAGAGCCACAGTGGAGAACAATATGGAGATTCATCAAAGATCTACAAATAGAACTACCATATGAACCAGCAATCCAACTCCTTTGTATCTACCCAAAGGACAGGATAATGCTTAGTTTGAAAAGTGCTTGCATGTCTATGTTTATTGCATCATTATTCACAATTGCTAAGACATGAAACCAACTCAAATGTCCACAAACAGAGAAACGGTTTGAAAAAGTGTGGCACATAAACTCTGTGAAATACTACTCAGCTATAAAAAATAAAAAACAAACAAACAAAAAAAGACCTTGTCTTTTTATAGAAAATGGACAACGATGTAAGATTCAGAGCTGAGTGAAGCAAGCCAGGGTCTGAAGGAGAGACACTGTATGTCTCCACTTAATATATACTGACTGCATTCTGTGGGAAAAATTGAAAGATTAGAGAATATAGAAACATGGGAAATGGTTATAGATACTGGATATAGTGTGTGAAGAGGGTGAGAGAAGAGAGGAGGAGAGTTTGAGGAAAGACTTGAAGGACAAAATAGAGAGGCAAGACATTTATGGGAAAACAAATGGATTATCTGTTGATAATGTGTATAGTATCCCCAACTGGACTGGTGATAAATGTATTTATGTGGAAAAATTCACTTTATAAGCTAAGTGGTGTATAGTGATTGAATGTACAAAAGAAATTAAAATAAAATAAAATACACTTTAAAAGAAAAAGTCTGTAGAGACCAGGAAAAAAAATTAAGCATTAACATAAAAAGAATTATATTTATTCATTTGCTAGGGCAGCAATAATAAAATACCACAGCCTAGGTAAAGGCAACAGAAATTATTTTCTCACAATTCTAGAGGCTTAAAGTCTGAGATTAAAGTGTCAGCTGGGTTGGTTTCTTTTGAGTCTTAACTCCCTGGTTTGCAGATAGACTCTTCTCTCTGTCTCCTCACATGGTCTTTCTCCTATATGTGTACATTCCTGGTATCTCTTTGTGTGTCCAAATTTCCTCTTCTTTATCATTTAAATTACCAGAGGGTATACATGCATGCTAGAAGAGAGAGAGAAGTGGAGGTGGGAGAGAATAAAGCAACCCTCATCAGTAGAACATGTCACATCATAATTCCTTCTCTTTCATTTTTCCATCCTATTAGAATTTGGGGTACTCATGCACGTGTACCTGGCATATTTTTCAAACCACTGTGTTGGGATTTGTACTGCAGTCGACCGTGTGAGATTTGGTTCCCTTAAATACTAGGGCATGGAGTCAGCCAAAATTGTCTTTTTTTTTTTCCCTAGAAAAGGCATTAGTCACATTGAATTAGAATGCACTCCCATTTTAACTTAGTTATTTCTCTAAAAATAATTTATATCAGGTACTGGGAATTAGGAGTTCAACACCTTAACTTGAGGGGGCACAATTTAGCTTCTATTCTAACATTATATTTATTTAATGTAACAGTACTGGAGACCAGCAGATGGCATAATGAAGGCACTGGATCCCACATGGTTGACTCCATGGTGAGTGCCAGACTGGTAACTCAAAAATTATACAGGATGTGTGTGTGGAAATGCCCAAAATCCCAAGAAGAGAATAGAAAGGGACTTGTGGTAGGGCCATTGCCCTGGGGAGTGGGGTGGATTTCTCACTTTCCCTCTCTTTCTGTGTCTCTCGCTTTCTCAGGTGAGCACATGTGACCTATGGCAAAAATCTAAAATAAAATAAAATACTGAAAGGATGAAGATAGAGAAGATGCTTGCACTGCATGTCTGAGAAATAACCCCATGGCCAGCAAGTGGCATGGTGGCTAGGGTGCTGGACTCCCCCACATGACTAACAGTGGTTCAAGTCCCAGATCCCAAATTGTACCAGACGTGTGTGTGTGTGCATGCCTAAAAGTCCAGAGAGGAGAATAGAAGAGAAGGGATTATAGCATGGCCACACACACACACACCCCAGGGATGATTTTCCAGTTTACCTCTCTTTCTCTTTTTGTCTTTCTCCAATGAGCATACATATCCTATAGCAGAAAGTTAAAAAACAAAAATTAAAAAAATTTAAATAAAGGAAGAAGGAAAGAGAGAAAAGAAAACAGAAACAACCCTCAATGAACATTCTTGGAAGTAAGGCATAATTATTTGAAAAAACCTCAATCCTTTTTTTCTATATGATTTGATGTAAGGAACTCACCTGGACAGTTATTACTAGAAGCTCACCTGGACAGTTATTACTAGAAGCAGAGGAGACAGAACTAAATAAAGAATCATAGCGACAGCCATACAGTGGGAGAGAACAAAAAAGATTTCATTTTCCCAAAGTGATTGCTTCTCTTTGGGTGGACAGAGGTAAATGCACAATATATGAGTGCGGACAGCAGTTCAGCACAATAAAACACAACTCTTTATGAGACAATCTCACATGAGAGGGTTCCTGAGTCAAGTCTGGAGACCTCCCTGAGTACATCAAGGATGTATGTGCCATGATCCAACGTTGGGTGAAACGCGATAGATTGTGGCTTTGGATCTTGTTGGGAGTGCTGCCTCTTCCCTCCGTCCCCCTTGCCTCTTTCACAAATGGAGGAAATAAGTACCTAAAAAAACAAAAAAACAAGAATCAGCATAATGGAGCTCTAGCCCTCCCAATCATCATTGGTAGATCTCCTTAACAAAGTTCGTGTCGATTCACTTGCCCAAGAATATACAACAGCTACAAAGATAATTCTCAATCCCAAGATTACAAAATGCAGACTTAGAAGATAAAATGCAAAAAATGAACATACATATGTCAGGTGGAAAATATTCATCCTCAAATTTTTATCTGAAGACAAATGAAATAAATGTCTTTGTAAAGTAAGAGCAAAACACTGTAAATACTTGAGTACATGGGAAAGATAGCAATAGAAGGAGCTATAACATAAATAGGCAGAACTCAAGGAAATAAGTCAAATACAACTGAAAACACATCACATCACCTAAAGGAGAGATATGAGAGATGAGAAACGAAACTAGTCAATCAGGCATCACTTTTTGTTTTTAAGGAATGGACATTTTGAATTTGGAGACTAGAAATTCATCATAGCCATCACCAGTGTTCTTGCTTAAGAAAACCAGTATCTACACCATAAAAGAAGAAATACTAAAAATATAATTGAACACTTAAATAATACTTAAAATTTTAGCATGAATTAAAAGTTTAGGGCCTGCAGGTGGCATGGAGATTAAGGTGGCTGGATCACACATGGATGACGGCAGAATTGAAGTCCAGGGGAACCAGCAGTTAGCGTAATAGCTATGTCGCTGGACTCCCACGTAGTCGACCGCGGTTCGTGTCCTGGACCCGGTGGCTTAAAATTCACGCCGGGCGTGTGTGCGTGCGTGCCCAAGATCCTGAGAGGAGAATGGAGAAGGGATTGCAGCGTGACCATCCCCCCTGGGGGGTGATTTCTCGCTTTCTGTCTCTATGTCTCTTGTCTCTCTCTGTCTGTCTGGCGAGCGCACACGCCCTACAGTGAAAATCTCTCCAAAAAAAAAAAAAAAAAGAATTGAAGTCCAGGACTTGGTGGCTTGAAAACATGCTGGCCCATACACCTGCATGTCCAAAATCCTCCAAGAAAAACGAAGGAGAAGAGACTGTGTCATAGCCATCCACCCTGGAAGCGATTTCTCACCTTCCTTCTCTATCCTACAACTCTTTGTCTCTTTCCAGTCAGTGTACACACTATATATCAAACTAAAATAATAATTTTAGTACTCAAGATTATAATTAAATTTCTTGTGATTTCAAATAAAGATTTGAATTTTTATACTGACAGTACATCTATTTCTGAGGTAAATTTGACCCATAATGTTGAAGGTGGAGACATGCTTATGTAAAGTTACTGCAAATTACAAAAAAAAAAGAGATATTTTTAGAAGTTACATAAAAACATATCAAGTCAATTATAAAGGTACAAGTATGAAAAAGTACGGCTAACATAAGATTTCCTCATGACATAATCATTGAATTTCAGAATACTCCACATGAGAACATTTGACGATCAATGGACCCACCATACAACAATGGTTCCCTAGGAGTACAATGCATCCGAAAAATTCTTATTGGCTAGTAACATCATAGATGTCATGTAATACTGCATCTTACTATTTATGTGATGTTGGTGTAAACAAACCAGTCATGTAATAGTATAATACATTTAATTATGTAAGTTTTTGGTCATGATAATAAAAACCTACATTACTGGCTTATGTATGTGCTATACTATACTATACTTTTTAATCATTATCTTAGAATATATATATATATGTATATATATGTATATATATATATTTACCCATAAATTGTATGGCATCTTATATTGTTAGCAGCCTCATACATCTGATATTTACTGCAATTTTTTCTATAATTTTTGCTTTACTAAAAAAGTTAAAACATAAAATTGCACTTTATGCACCAAGTCACAACAATAAAACATAGAAACCTTCCATAGTTGTTCACTTTCTATCAAATATCAGGGTCTCATTTTATTTTCATTTTCATTTATTGCATACATTCAGTTAGTATATATCTCTTGGCTTGTACAGTGAATTTACTCAACATGAATACACTTCATGCTAATCCATTTTAGGGTACTCTATATTTTATCACCAACAGATAATAATCCATTTCTTTGTCCCATAAATGTGTTGCTTCTCCATTTCTCTCCTTAATTTCTTACCTCATACTCTCCCCTTTACCCCACCTTCTTACCATACTGTCTTCAGTAGTATTCTTAACCATTTCCCAAGCTTCTATATCCTCTAGTCTTTCAGTTTTCACCATAGAGTGCAGAGTGTCGGTATATATTAAGTAGATATGCACAAAATCTCTATTTCATAGCCTGACTTGTTTCACTCAGCAGTAATACTTACATACTTGTTCACTTTCTATCAAATGCCAGGATCTTATTTTTTTTTATGGCTGAGTAGTATTCCATGGAGTACATGTGCCACTTTTTCAATCCATTTATTTGTTTGTATACATTTGGGTTGGTTCCATGCCTCAGCAATTATGAATAATGAAGCAATAAACATATATGTGTAAGAACTTTTCTGACTGAGTGTTTTCCTATCCTTTGGGTAGATACCCAGGAGTGGAATTGTTGGATCATAGTGCGTTGCAGTCTAACTCTCCTTTTAGATCTAGCAGTCTTTCCTTTATGTATTTGGGAGTTCCTGAGTTGGGTGTATAAATATCTGTAAGTGTTACATCTTCTTGATGTATTAGCTCTTTTGCTACTATATAATGCCCTTCTTTGCCTTTTATTACAGTTTTTGCCTTAAAATTTATTTTGTCTGAGACCAGTATCACAACTCTTGCTCTTTTTTTGGTTTCCAATTGCATAGGATACCTTTTTCCAGGCTTTTTCTTTTAGTCTATGTATGTCTTTATCCATGAGGTGTTACTTTTTCTTTCTTTCTTTCTTTTTTTCTTTTTTTTTTTTTTTTTGAGGTGTTTTTTTTTTAGGGGCACACAGGGTACATGCACTCACCTTAGAGGCAGAGAAAGAGAGAGAGAGAGAGACAGAATGACAGAAAGTGAGAAATCATCCCCGGGGAGATGGACACAACCACAATCCCTTCCCCTCCATTCTCCTCTCAGGACTTTGAGCATGCATGGATATGTGCCCTGCATGAGTTTAAGCCACTGGTTCTGGGAGTCAAATCATGATCCGCTATGTGGGATTCAAGTGATGTAACCATTATGCCACCTGCTGATCCCGAGGTGTGTTTCTTGTAAACAGTAGATAGATGGTTTCTCTTTTTTCATCCATTCAGCCAGTCTGTGTCTCTTGATTGGAGAATTTAACTCATTAACAGTCAACATTATTATCTATATTTCCAGACTTACTGCATTTTTTCATAGCATCACTTTCTCTTGGGCTTTACTTAATCTCATTGATTGGTTCATTGTTGCCATTTCAAGACAAGATAAGGAGTTGGATGACAGTGATATTGATGATACTGACCCTGGGTAAATCAAGATAAATATGTGTATTCGTGTCTTAGTTTTTAACAAAAAAAGTTTAAAAAGTAAAGAAATAATAATTTAAATAGAAAAAGGATTATAGAATGAAGTTTTAAAGAAAGCATTTTTACCACTATATGATGTTTTATGTTTTAAATTTTTGCAAAAGAGTAGAAAGATTAAAAAGTTTATTAAATAAAAATGTTACACTAACCTAAGAGTAATTTATTATTGAAGAAAGTAGGATCTTTTTAAAAATAAATTTAGGATAGCCTAAATACACAGTGTACGGAGTGTATAATATTGCTTTAGGCCTTCATATTCACTGACTACTCATTCACTTATTCATCCAGCATAAATTATAGTTCAATCATAATATTGATAATAGGGTCAACCAGTGACATGATGGTTGGGACAGCTGGATGCCACACAGCCAACTGTAGGTTTGAATCTCTAACTCAGTGGCTTGAGAAATGATCCAGGCATGTGTGCATGCATGCACAAAATTCTGAGAGGAGAATACAGAAAAAGAGATAGCAGCATAACCACCACCACCCCCCTCAGGAAGGGGCAATTTCTCACTTCCCTCTCTCTCTCTTTGTATCTCTCTCCAGCAAGTTCATGTGTCCTGGATCAAAACTAAACTAAAATAATAATAGTAATAATAATGACTAACAACATGGAGTACTTCCTATGTGTCAGACACAGTTTCAAACAGACTGCATATGAAAGCTCACTTAGTCTCTTCAATTCCATAAGCACAATCCACCAACATAGATCAATTCTTAGATGAAGAGGTTGTGGCAAAGAGAAATTGAAAATTTTTCTAAGGTCATGTGATGTGGCAATAGAGCTAAGGTTTGCACCCAAGCTATATGGCTCTAGTATCTGCACTCAGAACTTCTCAGGAAACATTCTAGACAGCAGAATAAAGGACTTCGTAAATGCACAGAGACATAAAACAGTCAGGTGTGTGTGAGTGATTTTAATAGCTTCCAGAGACATTACTGAGCATTTACTTGATGAGGCCCACAACTCTATCCACTGGATCATACACTTAGGATGTGATAAAATGCAAACAAGAAAAGCAGATTGGAACCAGCATTTGGAGACTTTAAAAGCTGATACAATTGTAAACATTTGAAAATATCAGCAAACTATCCTAATGTATTATTTAAAATGATACTGGGACCAGCAGTTGGTGTAATGGCTATGTTACTGGACTCCCATGTAGTTGACCATGGTTTGAGTCCCAGACCTGGTGACTTAAACTCATGCCGGGCACATGTGCATGCGTGCCCAGGATCCCGAGAGGAGACTGAAGGAGCAGGGACTGTGGCATGGCTATTCCCCCTGGGGGGTGATTTATTGCTATCTGTCTCTCTCTGTCTTTCTGGCGAGCGCACGCGCCCTGCAGCAAAAACTTCTCAAAAAAAAAAGAAAGAAAAAAATACCTACATAGCAGCTGGCATGTGGGTAAGGTGGTTGGACTCCCACATGACCAACCGTGGTTTGAGTCCTGAACTCAGTGACTTGAGAATAACAGAGGGCATGTGTGCATCTGTGCCCAAAAATCCCGGGAGAAGAATGAAGGAGAGTGGATTGTAGTATGGCCATCCCTCTGGGGGTATGGGGGAGTGGATTTCTCTTTCTCTGTCACTCTCATCTCCTAAAAATGCACATGCCTGTTGCAAAAACCTAAAAAAGAAACAAACAAACAAAAAAACTACACAGAAAAATGATAATGCATCTGCCAAAAAATAAAAATCTTCTATTAATTAAAAGTAATTTAATATTTTGAAAATTTCTGAAAGAAGTAAAAAGAACAAAACTGAACAGATTGGGGCATCTGTTGAACTTTAATTAAGGCTTTTAATTTTGAATTTTATGAACATATTTTCTTCTCAATATTTTCCCATCATTCATATGTTTGCACATCTGTTTATTATCTGCTTTTAACACCATACATGACACAAATATTGAATTAAATTACAGAAGCAGATCACATATAATATATTTATAAATATCATTTATCACAAATGTCAGGGAAAATGAAAGAAAGATTTCTGGTTAAATACATTATACATCTTGCATTTTTATATTTGACTTGGGTGCAATGTTAATAAAAGTGGGAAACAAGTTTAACTTAACTGGCAAGTCAACTGTTGTGCTCAATTTTTTTAATAGGGGTTTATGTCTTTAAAAATATAGGTATCTGACATAAAGAAGCAATAACTAAAACCAAAAGAAACTCATTACCTAGACTTATAAGCAATTAGAATGTACTTTGTGGGACCAGCAGTTAGCATAATGGCTATGTCGCTGGACTTCCATGTAGTCGACTGTGGTTCACGTCCCAGACCCGGTGGCTTAAAACTCACACTGGGCGCGTGTGCGTGTGTGCCCAAGATCTCGAGAGGAGAATGGAGGAGAAGGAATTGCGGCATGGCCATCCCCCTTGGGGGATGATTTCTCGCTTTCTATCCCTCTGTATCTGTCTGTCTGTCCACAGCGCAGATAGAAAAAACCCCCCCAAAAAAAAAAAAAAAAAAAAAAAAAAAAAAAAAGAATGTACTTTGTAATTAAATGATATATTTAAGACATCCTTCATTTACTCAATTCACAATTGTTTATTGAAAACTAATTATCATCAGATATTTGTTTCTCTTTCTGATACTTACTAACATATAATACTTACACTCTTTTTTTTATTTTTTTAAAGTTTATTAATTTTGAGAGAGTGAGAGAAAGAGGGGGATCCCTGACTGGCTCTCTGCACATTGCAACCCATGCCCAGTTTTCCAGACAGTCAGGATCATAAGTGCACTTTGATGTGTTTCCAGTATCATGCAGTGGTGCCACTCTGCCTGTGTCACCATGGCTGGGCCATTGGTTATACTTTTAATAGCAGTGTAATCCTGAAAAAGTCTCCTAAATATTCTGAATTTTTATATATTTGTATGTAATATTATCCACTATGTTATCCTTTTTTTTTTTCATGTTCAGATGCTTCAGTGTCATGACATATACAGAAATGCTTTGCTAACTGGAATAAATATGTATATTGATAAGTTTCCTATAACAATAATAAAATCATAGAAAATTTGTGTACTCACACACCCTCCCACCCCAGAGACTTGTAGTCAGGATATTTACTGTTGAAATTGTAAAAGGTGAACACATAATGGTCTCTTCCCTATATTAGTACTTTTATGAACAAATTTATAGACTACCTCTATTAGGTAGATGACATTTTGTTCTTTTATAAAACACACTCTAAATTTGCTAGCTCTATTATTAATCTGATATGCAGAAACAATCCTTATACATTTTTTATAAGTTTGAAATTTACTGGAAAAAGTATTGATATTATGCCATTAGTATACCAGCTATTGTAGAGAAGGGCTCTAATTAGTGACATCTCATTTACAAAACAGTTCCATGCAAACTATTGACTTCACTTGCATTTTGATGCTGACAGTTTCTCCACAAGGGAAATGTAAAAACACTATGTGAAGATAATAGTGAACGCAACCTAAAAATTGCCACAGCAAGCACCTTGTCAATCTGACCTTGACAGGCCAGACATATTGATTGGCTGTTGCTGGCAGAAGATTAAGCATCCAAGACACAAGGCAAGTGCAGGTGAATAATACAGTCCACATGTTACACTTCTTTCTATAAATTATGCACCAATCTGGAATGACTGCTGCTTGGGATTGTGCGTTTAACTCATGGTGACTGTAAATGAAAATTACCAGTAAGTTCTCTATGAGAAGTAGCAATAAAGTTACATTCAGCCTAAGGTACTTGAAGAAAAATTGTTGCCACCAGTAATAGAATTTATAGTTATCTTTGCCATTGTAGATAAATCCATGTTTTTGACTTTGTGACCATTGGAACGTGAAAAATTAAACCTTTTAACCATGGTCAAACCTTTTGTGCTAAATGGTACAAGCCAGTTATGATTGCTATCATGAAGCTATTTCTAACTGTCATTTCTTGGAGGAAGAAAGAAATTTTAAGCATCTCTGAAGTTTTATTTATAGTTAATTGGATACACTATAGTAAAGAGATTATGAATTGATTTATGAAGAACTTCCAGAGGCCAAGGCTGGGCTCTGTGCCTTTGGTCTGAATGTACTTTGCTTTTATTATTGTTGCTAATGCATTGGATGAGGCCACTTCTGTTGATAATAAGCTTAAAAGACATTTACTTTGTTTTTATGTATTCGTAGATGTTGGAAGAGAATTTTGCTGCATGGTTTGGCTACAAATCAAATACAACATCAAATGCTTCCTTTAGACTCTCAGAGAATTTATGTGAAGTAGTAACTACAACCCTGCTTAAATCTCAGTCAAAACCCTTAGTATACTAACATTTTAAGAAATTATGTCCTAAAGGATGTAAATATCAATAAATGTTTGGAAGGCAAAATGAAATAGATACCTGAGCCAATTATTCAGACAGTTTATGTATTTTTTATCTTCCATTAAATAGGGAGTTTTAGCTAAAATTAGGAGGAGTGATTAGAAAGATTGTTTGGATTTTGTTTTCCCTAAATAAAAGCATACAAAAGGAATGTGAAGCCACCTTTCAGGCCCAGCCACAGTGGTACAGGCGGTGGGTGCCACTGCACGATACTGGAGTCATATGGAAACATCAGCAATTTGGATCCCTGGTTAACATGAGCTTGCCAGGTGTATCTGCAGGTGCACCAGTACTCCTGCCTGACTAGGAAGCTGGGGAGAAGATTGCAGCATGGTAAGACCATAGGATCCCTCTTTCTTTCTCTAATCAAGAAATAAATGAATACACATTTTAAAAAGGGAAGAGGGGGTAGCAGGTGGTATGCTGGGTTAGGTGCTGAACTACCATATGGCTAACTCCATAGTTCGAGACCCAGAATTGAAACTCATGCCAGGTACATATGCGTCTGTGCCCAAAATCCTGAGAGGAGAATGGAGAAGAAGGGATTTTGGTGTAGCCATCCTCCAAAAGGGTGATTTCTCTCTTTCTTTATCTCTGTCTCTCTCCAGTGAGCACAGGTGCCCTATGGCAAATATTTAGAAAAAACGGAAAAGAATACCTCTTAAAACTGGATAATAAGCACAAACATAATGAACAGTATATACACCTCATTCTAAGTTGTAATATAACTTTTAAAAACTTTCAAATATTCTTAACATACCCATATTGGCCTTTGGATCATAAATCAAGTATTTGGATAGTCAAGAAAGGAAAATTTGAAAATAGGGAAAAATCGGGAAAGATAATAGAGTACATATCTATTGATTAGAATTCCATGATGCCAGGGTGGGGAAATGAGAATGGAAAAGAGCACTCATGAGTCTGATACATAATAGAAAATATCCCTAGCTTTTATACAACCCATATTTCATAGTCAATATCTCTGAATATTTTAAATCATATTTGCAAAATAGCTCTTCTGTGCTATAACATGGTAATATCATCTGGTAATTATTAAGTTATAGAAGCTTCTCCACCTTTATCTCAATGATAAAACGAGCAAAGTATTTGCCTATGTAATTGTACTTTGCCCTTTTGCTTTGTACCATATTAAAAAACATGAGGAAAGGTGGAAATTCTAATGCAAGTTAACACCAGCTAATCCTCAGCTTTACAAGAATACTTGTTGGTTATTTTTCCATGTGTTCAGATACAAAAGGAAATAAATTAATTACAGACCTCATATTGCATCTTAGGTATATAGAGTTAAAATTTTCATTTAAAAAGTAAAGAATGATTAGAAATATCTTATGTTTAACTTTCAGACATGAACTTCCCTATCCCCCACAACAACAATAAAAATAAGAGAAGGAAACCAAAAGAAAATACACAAAAGATTGTTTTGCAGTGTTTACGGATTTGTTTTTGCTTCACAGCATAATTTGCAAATGTAAAGATTTTCTTCAAATAAAAGTCCCTTAAGTTTAAAAATTGAAGCATTTAAATAAAGGAAAAGGTATTATTTAAAATGAGTCTTTTTTTTCCCTTTTAGCTTAGCTATGAAACCATACTATCTTTAAAATGACTAAGGGTAATACACTTCATATGCTAGCATGTTAAAGCATATAAAAGAAAAAAAATTAAGTCTGCAATTCTTAAAAATGTTGAGATATGAATATTGTCTTAACCTAAACAGGTGAAAAAAAAATCAGAATTTAAAGGAAATGAGTTGTGGGAGCACCAGACAGATTTATTTTCTTCCTAAGAAAATAGATGTTGAGCCATCCTAGGAAGTCAGTATTGCTTTTACCAAATCAGTGTGATGAATGAATAACTCATTTAATTATAAACAGAAAGAACTAAAACATAAATTACCTTTATGTGGCTGCTGAAACAAATGGCCAAAAACTTGATGACTTAAAAAAACAAAAATTTATTTTCTCACCATTCTGGAGGCCAAAGTTTCAGAATTATCACTGGGCTGAAAACAAGGTGTGGTCAGAGTTATGCTTTATTCGGAGACTCTACCACCTGCCTTACTCAATGGCAAGGACACAGAATTCAGCTACCAATAACAAATGCCTGCTTAAATTTCTATCATTAACTACCTCCTAGATTCCCAAAGGGCTTGACATTCTCTTCTGCCTAATGACAGCTTGAACTACGTTAGAAAGATAACTTCCTCTGGATAATCTCTTACTGTCCTTTCTGTATATCCTGGTCTAATCAATTTCTTAAGCTCAAAGGAGAACACTCAAAGTCTCTTCAAGTAGGCATTTGTGCCAACAGAGCATTGGAGAAGGGATGGAGAGATGACATTGCCTTGAATGTCTTGGAATTAGTCTTGTCTACTAAGTCTAGAACTGATGTGTAAAAATCTGTTGACTTAGTAAATGAGCACAGATAAGGTTGAATGTGGATTGGTTTATGTAGGCAGGATAAAATGTTATGCAAAGGTCTAGAGGAGAAATCCTGCAACCAGTGCAACATATTTGGGCCACACAAAAAGCAAGGTTAGAATGTAATAAGTGTAGTAAGGGATGATGTTTAAGAAGTAAGAAGGCGTCACGTCATGATAAGATATCTGGTTATTTTAAAATGTCAGAGGGTGAGAAGTAGGGAATACAGAGGGGAGGGAAGCAAAATATATAAGAAACAAGAAATAGAAAATTATTTGTTGACGATAACATGTATGGTAATATCCTTGATTAAACCAATATACGGTATATTCTGGATGGGCAATCTCATTTTGTATGCTGTGATGATGTAAATAAATGTAAAATAGGGATCAGCAGTTGTCATAATTGCTATGTCGCTGAACCTCCATATAGTCAACTGTGGTTTAAGTCCCAGACTCAGTGTATTAAACTCACACAGGTTGCATATGTGTGTGTGCCCAAGATCCTGAGAGGTGAATGGAGGAGAAGGGATTGCAGCATGGTCATCCCCCCCGGGAGGTGATTTTTCACTTTCTCTCTCTCTGTCTCTCTCTGTCTTTCTGGTAAGTGCATGTGTCCTATAGCAAAAACCTCTCAAAAAAAAAAAAAAAAGAAAGAAAGAAAAAGAAAATAAACTAATTTAAAATTAAAAACTTGTATTTTTGTCTCAAAGACAATCAGTAAATTCTGTCTTTTAAAAGGAATTGGTCACATAAACTTTGTGCACTAGGTGTATCATTTTTGTCTTTAGCACAAGGACATCACAAAAGGCAAGGCTACAGGTGGAAGGAACAATCATACAACTTTATTAGTACAGATGAAGCATAAAAGTAGCTTTAATTGCTGACAATATACATGGAGAAAAATCAATTTGAAACAGAATTGGGATAATTTGATTGATTATAATTATTCAAAACCTGACAATTTATATTAAAGAGAATCAAAAATAACATAATTTCTAAATGGTGTATAATTTTAGCTAATATTTTATCAGATTTACCTTACTAGTTGGAACTAAAATAAATCACTAAGGGTCATCATTCTGTTTAGATTAAATTAAATGGGCTAATGTTTGTTTTCCTAAAAGACTTCTAAGTTTTTATATGAAGTGAGAGCAATTTACCTGACCATTATCTGATAAACATGCTATCTGAAATAGGATGTTTCTATTTCAGACTTACTTCTGTATGAACAATGTCGAACCATGTAGTGATGATATTTTTGATGATATATTTTATTTACTTTTTTTTTTTTTAGTTTTTCTATGTCATGAACACCCAGCTTTTCTGGGTTAGGAGCGATAATGACCTTTAGAATTTACAATATAAATCCACACAAAGAAAAATCTTGAGTGTTTTAAAGTGGTCCTAGTTACTTCTTCCATAGCCTTGTTTAATCTCCTGCTTTAAATGAAGGATCTTTCAAACAGGTATTTCATAAAAATGACATTTTGACATGTGTATATTCTCATTTTCTCTCATCTGACATGTTCTGTTCCATTTTTAAATCAAAACATGTCTCTGCAATTCTCCAAATCTTAGGTTCAATGTCACTGATGAACATGAAGTTTTTCTTTTTTCATTGCTCATCATTGTCAAAGGGAACAACCAGATGACTTTAAAATATCAGTTTTAATAAAGTTCACACTGAAATTCCAAAGAATAAGGCAAATGCTGTATAAAATATTGTTAAAATTTAACTTTTCTGGAGTATTGGTCAAAGATGGAAATAGGTATAATTCCAGTTATTTCAATTACAGCTAAGTTAGAGGCAAAAAAGAAGCAAAGTATAGCCAACAACCAAGGGTTCATTTTCTAATGAGACCTCCTGAGTATGGAGAATGACTTGATTCTAAAGGAGTCACGTCATTATTAACTATAGTCACCATGGTGTATATTAGATCTCCAGAACTGTACTTGAAAGTTGCTAAGAGTAGTTTTTAACTACTCTCACCAAAGAAAAAGAGAGAAAATTTATATATATATATATGTAAACAGGCGAGGTGATAAATAGGTTAACTAGCTTGATTAGGGGAATAATTTCACAACATACATGTATATCAAAACATCATGTTGTATGGGACCAGCAGTTAGTGTAATGGCTATGTTGCTGGACTCCCACGTAGTCGAGGTTTGAGTCCCCGGAGCTGGTGGCTTAAACTCATGCTGGGCACGTGTGCGTGCATGCCCAAGATCCTGAGAGGAGAATGGAGGAGAAGGGATTGTGGCATGGCCATCCCCCTGGGGGGTGATTTCTTGCTTTCTGTCTCTCTGTCTTTCTCTGTATTTCTGGCGAGTGCACATGCCCTATAGCAAAAACCTCTCTGGGCAAAAACAAAACAAAACAAAAAAACCCCATCATGTTGTACACTTTAAATATATATAATGCTTATTAGTCAATCATATCTCAATATTTTTAAAAAGGAAATACTTCAGTTACTATAATGACATTAAAACTAGCTGATAATGATTGGGGAAAACATAGAAAAGATATTGAATGTTGAAGTGGGGAGATTAATGTCTCTGTACTAACGGACATGCATGACATTCCCTTTTGAAAAAACAATGTAATACACTGTAAAGTTATATGTAATCCAATGTAATATAAAGAAGATTATGATGATGATAATAAAAAAATAAAATAAAATAAAACAGCTGAGAACATTTATAAAATTTTCACTTCCTCTTATTTTGAATAGATCTTATCTCTTCCAAAGCATATACTCTTCACATTTAAGCCCTTATGAGTTAATAAAAGAATAT
This sequence comes from Tupaia belangeri chinensis, assembly GCF_000334495.1. NCBI lineage: Eukaryota > Metazoa > Chordata > Mammalia > Scandentia > Tupaiidae > Tupaia > Tupaia belangeri. The sequence goes on along the minus strand of NW_006159737.1, from coordinate 72,186 downwards.
AAAAACATAACTACCTTACCTCTTTTGGGGGATTGTGCTCTGGAATAGAGATGACTGTCTATCTCACTATCTAATTATGTGACTTTATAACTATTGGACGGAATGAGGACATAGAGTAGCCAGATACAGCATCCACACTAAAGCATAAACTAGGGTAGCAGGCATATAGAATGATGCACATGTCCTATTTATTACACCTGCCAAGAAATGATTTCATAGCATTTAGAAACTAACTTTCTTCAGGTGATTCTTTTGATGTTATGCTATTTTATTTTATTTATTTTAATTTTTCCAGAGCTGGGCAGAATGAGAATGAGAGAGAGAGAGAGAGAAAGTAAGCCACCAGGTCTGGGACTTGAATCATGGTTGGCCATACAGGATTCCAGTGCTTTTAGCCACCACAGCTGCCCCTCTTCAGGTGATTATTAATAACTTTCAAAATTTATAAAGTTCTCTATCTTCAAAATGTATTTACCAGAATAATGGACATCCAAAGTATTTTATATGCTATTTTACTTAAATAAGTAACTTAATTGTTAATAAGTCTTCAGAACATTCAGAATTACTCTAATAGTAGTTAAAGATAGCCCTTGGTTTTAGTAGACTTCATAGTTTTTATTTTTTCTTTCAGTTTCTTCCTTATCCTAACATTTTTTTTATTTACTTTTTTTTTCCTCCATAGGGTTTGTATGCACAAGAGACAGTGAGAGGGAAGGGAGAGGGAAAATGAGACATCACCCATCAGAAGGAATGACCATACAGAGAACAGTGAAATTATAAATAGCAGATCCTGAGGAGTTTGCTCATTGGTATACCTAAGGACATGCAAATAGATAAATAAGTAAACAAACAAACAAGCTAAAGATGCTATCCCAGTGTTTACCTGTAATAATTTGCATTTTGGCCAGTCTCACTTGTAGCTTCTAGTATGTGAGCTGCTACCAAGAGGAAAAGTATGCTGAAAAATCATTTATAACCTACCTCTCTAGTCTCTGGTAGTTGAAGTGGTGGTGGTGAGGAAGAAGACCAAGAAATTACTGTAACCCAAGAGTGTAGTATAAAGAGGTGGTCTCATTTCTTGGGAAAACATCATCAAATTTTTGAGAAATCCTAAATAACATCATTGCGAGAATGACTCATTTAGGAGTAGTTGCTCTTGTTGTTATTGTTGTCTTTTTTTTTTTAATTGCTCTAGAATGGAGGTGTGTGTTTGGTTGATGCAGGACTCACAGCCTACTGAACAATAACAGATGATTCAAATATGTAACAGATCCCGGTTGAAGGGAAAACTGACTGGTGGACTGGATAAAGTGCTTGTAAAGTCTGTTAACCCTGAGAAGGGAAATTGTCCTTTTTTAAATGCCAAGTGGAACTCTCCAGATGAAGTGACTGATTTCTTGTTTGTGCAAGCTATGTTGAGTGGGCTTTATGATAATTACGATGCTCATCTATTTAATATGCCACTGAGGTCATGGGAAATGCTATAATTAAGGTATCTATATTCATGGGCATCTGATGTAATCTTAGTGGTATAAAATCAAGCAATAATCCAAGAAGGAATGTCACAATTGTTTCAATGTTCCCTGTGAGTAACACAGATACCAAATAAATTACAGTGGGTCACAAGAAAATTGGAGAAGAGGAAGGTATCTTCAGGGACCTCATTCCAATATGGTAAAAGTCTTTAAATGATATTAAGGTAAAAGAGAGATAAAGTAGATATTGCTGATAGAAAACACCTCTCTCACCTAGTATTATAAAACAAAAGTCATGTAGATTTGTCCTATTGTCAATATTAATTGGACACACAAAATGGGAACGTAGAGATTTGCCTGAATCCATATAGGTTGTTAATATAAGACTGAATCAGGGTTAGCAGGTAATGTGGTGGCTACGGTACTGGACTTCCACCTGGCTGACCACAGTTCGAGTGCTAGACTTGGCTGCTTACTTGCTTTCTTACTCCCCCTGCTCCCTCTGCCTCTTTCTGGTAAATTAATAATAATGACAATAATAATGAAATTAAATAAATAATTCTTAAAAAAAATCTACATCAGATATTTAGGGGGAAACTAAGCTTACCACTTGTTATAACCCATTACCTATGCAGTTTTGAATTGGGGAATTTGGAAATCGAGCCTTTTAACATGTTAAGCTTAGATCACACATAATACTAATCCATCAGGTTAAGCTTAGATCACACCCAATACTAATCCAACGTGACCCTTATAAAAAGAGTGGTGAAAATGGACAGAGACAAACAAGGAGACTTCTATATGGTAACAGAGGCAGAAATTAGACTGTGGTCATGAATGGTTCATTAACAACTTGACAAGGCCAATTGATACACAGTTAGCTAGGACAACATTGCTTCTGGGTATTTCTGTGAGGGAATTTCCAGAAGGAAATAACATTTGAATTAGCTGACTGAGTAAACAAAATATTTCCAGATTAAACAACATCCAATCTGCTGATAGTATGAATAGAGAAAAAAAAAAGTAGGTGGAAAACAGGCAAATTCTCTCTTTTTTTTTTTGAATTGGGACATCCATCTTCTTACCCTAGACATCAGGGTTTTTCATCTTTGGGTCTCTGAACTCTGGAACTCACACTGGTCCTTGCCACTGCACAACTCTGGTTCTTAGGTTTTCAAACTCAGCCAAGCTACATACAGCCAGTTATTCTGGTCCAATTATTCTGGTTCTCTAGCTTGCAGATGGCCAGATGGTGAGATTTTGAAGAGGTTTTTGCTATAGGGTGCATGCGCTCACCAGACAGAGACAGAGAGACAGAAAGTGAGAAATTATCCCCCAGGGTGGATGGCCATGCTGCAATCCCTTCTCTTCCATTCTCCTCTCGGGATCTTGGGCATGCACGCACATGCGCCCAGCGTGAGTTTTCTAAACCACCGGGTCTGGAACGCGAACTGCGGTCGACTACATGGGAGTCCAGCGACATAACCATTACGCTAACTGCTGGTTCCCAGACGGTGAGAATTCTTAGCTTCCATGAGCATATGAGACTTCTTGGCTTCTATGATCTTGTGAGCCAATCCTCATAATAAATATCCTTATATATGAATCCTATTGGTTCTGTCTTCTTAAAGAATTAAGACTAACACACTTGTTTAGTACAAAGGATCACAAAGATTGGAAGCCACAACCAGAAGATAGGAAGGGTTAAGGAAGGAGTCCCATCTGTAGCTGCAGAGGCAGAATGACTCTGCTGACACCTCCATTTTGGACTTAGAGCTTATAAGGTAAGACATTTCTGTTGCTTAAAATCACCCAGTTTATAGTATTTTTAAAAAGATGGCCCAAGAAAGTAATATACCACTTTATTAATAACAAATTAGAAATTGTAGTGCTGATAACAACAAATTCTATGTACAATAGCCCTCAGTGGTCTATGGAAGACTAACAGTAGCTAGTCCAACAATAGTTGAGACTATTCAAGACTAGCAGTAGTTCATCAAGGCTTAAACAATGCAGCACCAGCTATAGCATAAGCAACCCTTGACATGGCTTTAATAGTGTAAAGTTATAAGCTAAAGAGACTACAAGTCAGCAGTTAAACATGAAAATGCCTTTGTCCCCATCCCAATCTAGAGGAAAAATAAAGTCCAAAGCAGTTTACTTGGATGTGGAAAAGATCCTGATTTTATTTACTCTGTTCATAGGATTATTTTAATTCACTGGCTTACTGTAGTTATTTAAGTAGAAAGAATCTGAACTTGAAGTGAGTCTCAAGTATGAAAATACACCACATTGATGATAACATGATAATATCCAAAACCAAACAACAAACTAGAACTGATTATAGAGCCGTGGGGATACATGTCTGGTGAAGCTGGTATGTAAATTCATCGTAATATAAGGGCGTGTCCACCCAAACAGTGATATTAGTAGGAAGGACCTGGGAAGAAGCCAACTGTTACATTCCACAGGCAAGTAAATACAAGACTGCTTTCATTACTACTACTGTAAGTAGGTAGGAGAAAAAGCATCTTGTCCGATGGTTTGGATTTTGGAAGACTTTCTTTTCACTTCTGAAACTATTGCTAGCTCCTATTCATGAACCCACATAAAATAAGTTCATATTTGTATAGAGGCCTGGAGAACAATTGGCTATATATTAATTGCAAAAAGTCATGGCCCAATCAATGTCTTTGGGACTGAATTCCAATTAAAATTTGGAACCCTAGGTGTTCTTCCTAGGTTGATAATATTTCACATATGTTTACACACATATGTTAACACACATTGCTGTTGAAAGAATTAAGTATATCCATGTAACTCCTCTGTAAGAGAACACCTTAAGCTTGTACCATGAATACTTTCTCCTTTGCAGATTTTAAACTGTATCATCATGCTGTAAGACATATTACTCATACATATATCACAGTTGTCCTGAGTCCTGTGAATCTGTAAGATATATTAATCATACATATATCACAGTTGTCCTGAGTCCTGTGAATTCTTTTTTTTTTTTTTTAAAGAGGTTTTTTACTCTAGGGTGCATATGCTCACCAGAGACACAGAAAGAGACAAAGAGACAGAAAGTGAGAAATCACCCACGGGGATAACTACTCTGCAATCCCTTCTCTTCTAGACTCCTCTCAGGATATTGAGCATACACACACACACACCTGGCATGAGTTTTAAACCATTGGGTCTGGGACTTAAATCGTGGTTGACTATGTGGGAGTCGAATGACATAACCATTGCTCCATTTGCTGGTTCCTGTATGAATCCTTTTAATGAATCAAATCAGATGGTGATCAATGGAGACTCTTGAAACAGTAGTCAATTATCCCTTAAAGGTATTTCAATGGTAAGGGTAAATATCTCAAAAATAAGGACAAATTTCTATTGAGTTACTATTTTACCTGTCTTTATTCCTTTGTATATATCCAGATTTTCATCTAGTATGATTTTTCTTCTGACTGAAAGACTTATTTTAACATTTCTACAATGTATACCTCTGAGAATGGATTTCTTTCAGCTTTTGTAGTTTTGAACAAATCTTTTTTTTTAATTTCAATAAGAACATTTAACATGATTGTATACCATCTTAGAGGATTTTTAAGAATATGGATAGCATTATATTTTGGGGAACAAAGTTGTGCATTAGTTTTTATTTATTTTTTTAGCGAGAGCGAGTGAGAGAGAGAGAGAGAGAGAGAGAGATTTTGCTATAGGACAAGTGCGCTCACCAGAGAGACAGAGAGAGACAAACAGAAGCGAGAAATCATCCCCCAGGGGGTAGCCACACCACAATTCCTTCTCCTCCAATTCTCTCTGAATTTTGGGCTTGCATGCACATGTGCCCAGTGTAAATCTAAGCCACTGGTCTGGGACTCAAACTTTCACTGACTATGTGGGAATCCAGTGATGCCATTATACCATCTACTGGTCCTATGCATTAGATTTTTTTGTGCTTTCTAATTATCTTACATAACAAATTTTTAGACATGTTAATAAGCAACTCCCCCTTTCCCCTTTCCCTCAACCCCTGCCAATACTATTCGATTATTTTTGTATTATCAGAGTACATACACACTTCCCAGAGCAAGAGAGAGAAAAACAGAGAAAGAACTCCTTCCCACCCCAATAGGATATGGTCATACTGCAACCCTTCCACCATTTCTCCTTCCTGTCAAGATTTTGGTCATTCACACAAACACATACAGTGTATATTTCAAGCCACCAGAGTCAGAACTATAACCATAGTTGACTATGTGGGATCTGGCTTCTAATGCCAGAGTTTTTAACTGCTATACTACAGGGCCAGCCCTATTCTTCACTTTTATGAATTTGACTATTTTAGATACCTCATATAAGTGGAATCATATTTATCTTCTCTGGCTAACATATTATTTAACATAATATTCTCAAAGTGAATTAATGTTGCCTTCTCTTTTAAGAGTGAATAATATCTTATTGTATGTGTAGACTGCATTTTCTGTATCCATTTATTTGTTAATAAACTTTTAGGTTATTTCCACATCTTGGCAATTGGGAATAATATTGCAATTAATTGAGTGTATTAACATCTCTTTGAAATCCCATCTGGAGTTATTTTGTGTAAATAACTGTAAGTGCAGTTGCTGGATCAGATTGTAGTTCTATTTTCACTTTTTTGAGAAATCTCCAAACTATTTTTCATAGTAGCTACATAAGTTTGCATTTTCACCAACAGCGTACAAAGATTCTAATTGCTCTACATCTCACCAACACTTGCCTTCTCCTTTTTCTTTTATCTAAGTTAAGTGTTAGGTGATATCAGATTGTATTTTGTTAGTTTGTATATTTGCTTGTTTTTAAGACAGTCTAAATCCTCTTACCTCAGCCTGCCTGTACCACAGTTCTTATGCTTCAATCTCCTGAGTTGTTAAAACCACAGGTGCATGTTACCTTGCCCAGCTCTTTTAGACAGTCTCTCTGCATTGAACAGGCCAATTTAAGTTGCATGATTCTCCTGCTTCAGCCTCCTAACATATTGGGACTACATATACACATCACTGCTGCTGGCCTGTGGTTCTAAAATAAAAACTTTATTTTTTTATGTTAAGATAAATTTGCATTGGGACCAGCAATTCGCATAATGGTTATGTCGCTGGACTCCCTCCCATGTAGTCGACCACGGTTCTAGTCCCAGACCCGGCAGTTTAGACTCATGCCGGGCATGTGTGCGTGTGTGCCCGAGATCCCGAGAGGAGAATGGAGAAGAAGGGATTGTGGCATGGCCATCCTCCCTGGGGGGAGATTTCTCTCTTTCTCTTTCTCTGTCTCTCTGTCGAGCACGCACGCCCTGTAGCCAAAAACCTCTCCAAAGAAAGAAAAAAGACAAAAA
>NW_006159737.1:37607-65306 GCF_000334495.1 Tupaia belangeri chinensis | reverse complement strand
GGGAAAAATCCACTTGCTCATTGTGTATGATCCCTTTGAAGTACATGAAACTAGAGTCAACAGCAGAAGAAAACCTTGATAATTCATAAATAGGTAGAAATGAAATAACTTGTTTTTGAGTACATAAGGGGATAAAGGGGAAATTAGAAAATATGTCTAGCCAAAAAATACTCTAAACCCAAGCATATCTGAATTTCTGGAATGCAGCAAAAGAATTACTAACAGGCAAGTTTATAGCAATACATGCATACATTAAGAAAAAGAAATATCTCATATTAAAAAATGGACCTTTTACCTAAAGGGAATTAGAAAAGGAAAAATAGAATAAAACCTAAGTTAGCAAAAAAAAAAAAAAGTACATAAATAAAGATTAGATCAGAAACAAATATGAACAGGAAACAATACAACAAGTCAATTAACATGAGTTGATGTTTTTTAATAAGAATAATCAACAATCTTATTTAGACTAGTAGAAAAAAGAAGACTCAAAAAAATAAGAAACAAGCGATTACACATTACAACTGATGCCACAGAACTACAGAACATCCTAAAAGATTAATATATATAATTATATGCCAATAAAACAAAAAGCCAGAAAAAATAAATAAATTCTTAGAAGAAAAAAATCTTACCAAAGCCAAATCATGAAAAAATTGAAAGTGAACAGACCTAAAACTAGCAAGGGGATTAGATCAGTAATCACAAACCTTTCAACAAAGGAAAATCTAGGACCAGATGGCATCACTGGCAGTTCTACCAAACACTCAAAGAAAAATTAATGCCAATCCTCAAATTCTTCCAAAAAATTGAAAAGAAGGAATTATTTCCGAACTCTTTTTATGAGACAAGTATTACCATCATACCAAAGCAAGACAAAGACATCACAAGAAAAAAAGCTACAGACCAATATCCTTAATGAGTATAGACGCAAAAGCCCTCGACAAAATAATACCAGCAAATCGAATTCAAGAGCACGTTGCTTTCACTTTGAGACCTTTTTCTGGTATAGATTTCTGGGATGATGTTTTTTTTTTCTTTTGGTAAGTAAGAATTATGTAAGAATCTTTAAAATGCATTGTTCAAGTATCTTCCTACATTATTTTCATTGAGAAACCAGCTATTATCCTCATCTCTGTTTCTCCTAACATTGTGTCTCTTTCTGCTGCTATTAATATTTTTATCTTTACCACTGGTTTTGAGCAATTATAATGCCCATTCTGTATTTTCTTTCTTTTTCTTTTTTAATTTAGTCTTTTGCTATAGAATGCATGTACTCACTGGACAGAAACAGAGAGAGAGAAGAAAGTAAGAAACCACCCTTGCCCCAGGAGGAGGCCATCCTCCCCCTCCATGACCATCCTCCATGCCACAATCCCTTCTCTATTTTCTTGGGATTTAGGGCACACATACACATGCAGCCAGTGTATTTTTCAAACCACTAGGTCCAAACTCGAACCACATAGTTGGCTATGTGGGATCTAAGGCCTTAACCATCACAAAACCTGATGACTCCATGTATTTTCTTCCTGTTCATGGTGTTTGAATTTTCTTAAGCTTCTAGAATCTGTGATGGAGTTCATATCATTTGTGTAAAATTTCAGTCATTATTCCTTCAAATATTTTTCTGCTCTTTCTCCTCAAAGAATTGTAATTATTTATAAATTATGCTGCTTCAGATGGCCCAACAGCTTGCTTACATATCCTCCCCTTCTTCCTTTCTCTCTCTTTCTTTCATAAACTTCATTGTTCATTTTGATTGTTTGTTATTTAAGGAGGAAGAGTAAAATGATCCCAAGTACTGTATCTCAACAAGAAGAGGAAGTCTTCCCTTTATACACCTAGACCATTCCTAATCTCTTATTTTTACTTTTATGCTTTATGGAACAAGTATATTTCTTAGTTCATTTTGTACTATATTTGTGGGAACTCAGAACATAGGAATCCTAGTTTCTTTAGTCAAAAATGGTAATAAAATATCTGATTTTGGGTGTACTTAGGCTATTGCAGCCTCGCTATCTCCAACCCCCCGCTATTGACTAAGCTAGGAAAGTTCTAGAATTGCATTTCTCTATTACTAATAAAAACAAATAACTACACGTTATTAATGATGTTCAATATCAAGTTAAGAAAGTAAATAATTGGGCTGGCCCCACAGCCTTGTGGTAAAGAGAGCTGGATCCCACATAAATGACTGTAGCTCAAATCCTTGAAGAGCATGCAGGAACATGTGTGTGACTAAAATCCTGACAAGAAGAGAAATAGAAGAGAAGGAATTCCAGTGTGATCATGATACCCTCTGGCAATTAAAAAAGAAAAGAAAAGAAACTGCATTTTTGTTAGTAAAAAAGAAGTATAAAATATCTAAGCATAAAAATACATAAACAATTTATACTAGTATAAGTTCAAGATAGTAAAAATGTGAAAATTAATTCATCTCTGTGTCCTTGCATTGGTAGCATGCCTGATTTTAGTACCGGGAGCATTGCACATTATTCTGCATATATTTCAAAGTAAGTCGCGAGACAAATCAGATTTCAGACCTTTAATTTCTTCAGTTCTTGTTTATGTCTAATTTTCTTATGATCAAAAACTGTATTTGCAGGCCAGTCAGTGGTGTGGTGGTTAAGGCCACAGGGTCCTACATGATCGACTGCACAGTTTGTGTCCCAGACTGGCGACTTGAAAAAACACGGGCATATGTGCACGTGTGCCCAAAATCCCGAAGGATGAATGGAGGGGAAGGGAATGTGGCATGGTCATCCCTTCTGGAAGGTCCTTTCTTACTTTCTCTTACTACCTTTCTCTGACTGGCACATGCACCTTATAGCAAAACCAAACCAAACCAAACCCTGCCTTTGCATAAAATGAAAGGAAATAAATGAACAATAACTTTCCTGTCACCACAACATGTTGCCTAAGGCACACTTCAGGTATACACATATTAGTTTCTAATATTTGGTTCATGGAACTCTCTGTTTCCTTTCACAGTGATTAGAAAATGGAAAAAAATTATTCATAAGGAACCTGAACTATGACTTAATGACTTAATCCCCATATAACTTCATGGTGCCATTTAAATAAAATTATAGGTGTGATACAACATTATTAAAAGGTTGCCTTAAAATAATGTCACAAATATAACAGTTAGAAAAAATTCAAAAACCAATGAGACTTCTGTTGAAAAATAAAGTTAAGAAAGAAATAGAATATGCAATTTGTTATATATGTCAATTCTTATAGAGGTATCCCTAATGACTTGTTTCTATTATAATAAAATACATTTATGGAAGGTGTGTGTCTAAAAGAAGTTTTAATTTATTTTTTTCAAAATAAATGTAGCTTCTAATATCTTCACAGATTTTAACACGCTTGATTTAAAAATACCTCTCCATTTCACTGTCCATTTATTTTAGCATCCAGGTGATAGAAATTCAATTTCTTTACTTCTTAGACATTTTCGTTTAGTCATTTTTATTCAATATTAGGACTTCTTTAAAAGATGTCTGAGAAGAAGGCAAAAATACTAGATTAATTAAAATAATAGAAATGAAAATAATAAAAATAGTATAAAAACATATACAAATTTTAAAAGACTTATTATTCAAGATTAGTGATTTTCCATGCACAATCTTAATTATTTATAGCTATTTGGTTAATATACAATTTAAGAACAATAAATATTGACTTTTATAATACTTTTAATTCCTGGTTGGTTTATTTGTATGCGTGTGTGTGTGGCTTTTTAAACAGTGCTTTTTAACGTGTTATCATTGGTAAATGTATTTTCTCTTAGGTAGGCAAAATTTCTCTATTAGGAAATGTTTAATATCTGTTCTCTATCAATATCTGTCCTCTTTTTTTTACCAAAATTAGTGCAGTTTATGTGAGCTCTTTCTCCATTTTCGTGAGTGTTTATTGATAATATAAACTATGAATAGACCTTTCTTTTTTATAGCTTTATATTTTTTCTCCCATCTTCTTTCCTAAAATTGTTACACAGAACTTCTCCTTAAAGTTATTGGTCTTTCTTGTTTCAATGAATAAATCCTATGTATTTGATCAATCTTCTTCACAAGCTTTTTACTTTCTAACTTCCTTGCATTCTCATTTATGAGCAAAATTATCCCTGGTTACAGATTACTATCCTTCTTAGAAAAGTTCACCAAATCTTTATCTGGGTATTTGAAATACTGATGTGAACACTAAAATGAAGCATATTTCTTTGTATATATTGAAACTGTGTATTTTTGAGATGATTTTGCTCTAACACATGAAGTAGTTGATTTCTTCCCTGAGTTTTGCGACTATCACTTGTCAAAGTTTTTAGAATCTAGTTGCCAAATAATGGTGTTTTTTTTGAGTGTTTTTTTTTTTTTTTTGCTATAGAGCCTGTGTGCTCACCAGAAAGACAGAGAGAGACAGAGAGACAGAAAGCAAGAAATCACCCCCCCAGGGGGGATGGCCATATTGCAATCTCTTCTCCTCCATTTTCCTCTCGGGATCTTGGGCATGCATGCACACGCCCCTGGCATGAGTTTAACCCACTGGGTCCAGGACTTGAACTGCGGTAGATTACATGGGAATCCAGCAACATAGCCATTACACCAACTGCTGGCTCCAACTAAATAATTATTTATATGACACAACTAGTTATGGACTGTCTAGTACTGTCCTAACAGACACCTGGTCTTGTCTTTGTAAACTAAATTAATCCAAAAGCTAGTTAGACCACAAGTACTTGACTAGACTGATAAACTAAGAAATAAGTAAACCAGAGTTTTGATGTAATCTAGAAAATGATAGTTGTAAAGAATCCCAGAATAGCTCTGCTATTGAAAAGAAAGGCTATGAGAAAAATTGGATATCTTTTGTACCAGCCTCTGGCATGGTGGTTAAGGGTATGATTCTAATGTGGATTAGGATATTGAAACACATGCCAGGGACATGTGTATGAGTGCTCAAAATCCCAAACAGAGAGAAATGAAGGAGAAGATATGAGATTGACTCTTTCATAGAGTGTGCTTTCTCACTCCCTCTCTCATTCTCTCTCTCTGTTTTCTAACTGACAAGTGCACATGCCTTCTGGCATTTTTTTTTTTTTAATCGCTTATCCTTCAAAACCAGGTAAAGTCTAAACAACGGTTCATGACTTATTTGGTATATTGTTAGTCCCGTTTATCCAATGATAAAAATGCAGTGATTGCAGTGAGTTTAGACCTCACAGGCTTACTACAGCATAGAAATGAAAAGATTATACTAATTGTCAAGGCATTTCTCATTGATCAGAGATTTTTGACTCTGTGTGATTGACTTGACATGTAATTTAATTGACTTATTTGGGAGGAAGAGAAGCTTTAAAGGCAAATATATGAGGCATTTCGAGTATTGATACATGTTTGGTATAACTCTATGAAAATAAAGCTTAGACCTTTCTTGCATTATGTAATGACTTGGATTGTGCATCTTTTTATTAGTGGCATAAGATGAGGTCATTAATGACCCATTTGATTTCATTATTATAGTCTCTTTATAAATGAAAAAAAATACAAAAAATAACTGTATTTCTATATAATTTGAAATTCCATTGTTTCATTCATTTGTCAGAAAAATAGTCTATTGGTTCACAGTATGTCTATTTCATTTAGTATCTTGTTTTTATTCATGTGAATAAGAGATATTTGATTTGCCTTAGACTGACATCTAAAATGCTTGAATTTGTTACTGATAGTGAAAAATAAAATTATCAGGTAAAAGAAACGTATAACTATTATGCAACACAATAAATGTTTCAAATTATGCAAGTCTTGAGATTCCAGAATAAAATATATTAAATACAATGTATTTGTTTTGTGCAAATGGAAGGCTTCAGTGTCAGCTTACCCTTAAGTTAGCTTTCAGCTCTTAAACAGGCCAACCAACTACTTTTTTGGATATCTATAGTCTTTTGTGTAGAATGAGTTATTTTTGGAACAAAAAAAATCAGTAGTGTTCATTTCTCACACTTAATAGTACTAGACCTAGTCCATTTTGAAGATAGAACAGAACATAACTCAGAGAATAGAAGTCAAAACTAAAATAAGATTTGTAAATAAAAATTGAAACTAATAAAATATAAATACTTAGGTTTATATCATGACCATTCACAAGTTACTTTAGAGTTTAGTAGAAGACAAAACTAGCAAAGTTCAGCTATAACTTCAAAACCCATTGGGACCAGCAGTTAGCGTAATGGCTATGTCGCTGGACTCCCACGTAGTCAACCGTGGTTTGAGTCCCGGACCCGGTAGCTTAAACTCACGCCGGGCACGTGTGCATGCGTGCCCAAGATCCCAAGAGAATGAAGGAGAAGGGATTGCAGCGTGGCCATCCCCTCTGGGGGATGATTTCTTGCTTTCTATCTCTCTGTCTCTCTCTGTCTGTCTGGTGAGCGCACGTGCCCTATAGCAAAAACCTCTCCAAAAAAAAAGAAAAAGAAAAAAAAAATCCATTTAAGGTGGTATCTGACAATTCATAAGGCATTCAAAGTAGTTGTTTACACCTATGGTTCTCAGTTGGAGTGTACTCAGTCCCACAGGGACATTTAGCAATATCTGGGCACTTTTTTTTGTCACAGCTGAGAAGGAGAGATAAGAAAATCTGATGGACAAAGGCCAGGGCTACTGCTAAACATTCTACTATGTCTCTCCTCCAGCTCCACTAGAATTATACTGTCCAAAACATCAATAGTGCTAAAACTGAGAAATCCCAAGCTAGACAATAGTGGAAAAAAATAAATCTACAAAATCCATTATGAGAATGAGTAAAGAAAATATAGTATATGCATACAAGAGAGTGCTATTATTTGAGAAAAGAATTAAATGCTTTCACATGTGACAAACTCGATAAAACAGGAGGACACTACATTAAGTAAAATAAACCTGTCACAGAGAACAAATACTATGTGAGTCCATTTATTAGGTATCTAAAATAACCAACTCAAACTCATAGTAACACAGAGTAGAATGATGGCTGCCAATGGCTCCCAGAAGGAGAAAATGAGTTGCTGTCCAGAGTATAAAGTTTTAATTATGCAAGATAAAAGAGTTCTAAAGATTTACTGTACAACATTCTGCCTATCGTTAACAATATTGCATTATGTCCTTAAGATTGGTTAAAACTGTTGATCTCATTTTTTTGTATTTTAAAAACAGCAGCAAAAAACTAAAAAAAAGGACAGTTGTAGCTCTACTTCTACTTCTTAATATAATAAAATCAATCCAGGTTTCAAAAGATTCAAATAACTGCCGCTATTTTTGAAAGACTTATTTTCCTCTTATAATGATATGAATTTAGTTCACTCCCATATTCTTTAATCAAGGTATATTTAACAAAGAGTACTATTACATCCTCAAGTATTTTTTATCATGATTTCATTAATATTAATATATTTGGTGATGAGAGATGAAATGATATAAAATAAATTAAATTGTGTATGGAGGGACATATGTGGATAAATGCAGAGAAAAAAATAGATATTTACCAGTTGAGGCAAATAATATGAGGGTAATGGTCACTCAAAAGCAGAGTTGAGACCTCCTGATTTGGTGCATATATTAGTTTATCATTAACTCTCTCTTATTTAACTAAGTATTTACTAAAACTTTGATTTGAGTTAGTTATTTTCATTATGAACTGTAAACAAGAAAGAGTCAGAGTATCAAGCAGACCTAGATTCAAGCATGTATGACATGTATGACTAGTTGGAGCTGGTCACCAACTACTATTTTTGTTTAACAACTTAATTTATTCATCTGTACAGAGTTCCTCATATTATATACTTATATAGTTTTGAGGATTATTTTTTTTTAATTCTGTTATTTAACTTTATTTATTTATTTATTTTAATTTGACCAGAGAAGGAGAGAAAAAAAGAGAAAGTGAGAAACCAAGCAGCCATGTGGGAGTCCAGAGTCTTTAAACACCTTGCCTCTTGCCACCCCGTTCAGGATTAGATTATAGAAGTGCAAAATGGGCTTATTATAATGCCCATGTTACTTTTACTTTTTCTTTTTTAAAAAATTTTTGAGAGTTTTTTTGCTATAAGGCACATGCGTTCACCAGACAGACAGAGAGAGACAGAGAGATAGAAAGCAAGAAATCACCCCCCAGGGGGGATGGCCATATTGCAGTCTCTTCTCCTCCATTCTCCTCTCGGGATCTTGGGCATGCACGCACATGCGCCCGGCATGACTTTTAAGCCACCAGGTCTGGGACTCGAACTGAGGTGGACTACGTGGGAGTCCAGCGACATAGCTGTTATGCTAACTGCTGGTCCCGCATGTTACTTTTTCTATTCAGTATTAGTCATTATAGGTCAGAACGTAATGATGATAGCTGGCTGGCCGTGATGACAGTGATGGTGGGTCTAACACCTGGGTGGGTAGGGATAGCCAAATGGAGGAATAAGTCTCATCTGACAGGAAAGCATGATATAAGAGACCCAGCGTGTTAGTGTAGACAAACGAAATGTGTAACCACATTAATATAGTTTCAGAATTGCAACTTGCCAAAGACAAATTCAGAACACTTGTAAGGAAGGGTCTTAGTCACCTTCCAACATTGTAAGTATTCCAGATAGAGCCTAAGAGCTAGAACTTCAAAGATTTTATAACCATAGATTCTACCAGCAAGAGAATCATGGTCAAAGTCTAAAGAAAAAAAAATGCTAATTTCCTTTATTTTGATCCAGTCTTTTAAAATATGAGGATAAGGAGTTCAGAATATGAGTAATTTACCTTATTGCCAATTCTTAAGTGATCAGCAAGCCAGTGAACTATCATAGCCAATTACCTCTAAGGCAGAGGACACAGTACTGAGTCCTAACTGACTCAACTGTAGACAAACAGTTCTCATTCACATCTAGAATCATGAGTGGAAACAAAGATTAAGATGTGAAGGGCTGAAGAAATAACAGGGGTTTGAATCATTTTTAAAAACTAAAATTAATTGTACTATAAATATTAAAATATTTTTATATATGATTTTAAAAGGAATCAATGTATCTGTGTGGAGTCAGGCAGTATGTGGAAACTCTCTCTACTTTCTATTTAATTTTGCTGTAAATGTAAAACTGCTCTAAAAACATAGTCTTTATTAAAATTTTGTTTATTTTTACACTTTTCCACAAACATTAACTTTACATATCAAAAAGTTGTTGCTCATACTCCACAGTTCTTGACAATTAATAAACAACTTTCAAAATTTCAAAATATTGAATTTTAAAGATAATGTTCAAAATATTTCTTATAATTTTGTATAATTTTGTTTGTGACTATAATAACAGAGACAGCGTGGTTTTAAATATTTTTGAGAAAATATTTATATGTCAACTACTCAAATTGTTGAAAGGCAATCTGTTTTAAAAATAATTTAGTATGACATGGTAACTATCAATCTGAAAAGCCACTTAGAAAATTGTTCTGAAAATCTACAAGAAAAAGTTATCTGGTCCATTAATGACTGAAAAGGTATCATTTAATTGCATGTTCACTATATGTCAAAATTTTACATACCTTATCCTTAACTGTCACAAAACTTTCTAACATTGCTATTATTGCCTTTTACAGATGAGAAAACTGAGCATTAAATTAAGGGTGAGAAAAATTATGCTACCAAATTTGACACCTCTAATTTATGTTAGAGGTTATTTATTTATTTATCTATTTTCAGACAAGGTCTTGCTATGTAGCAATCGTCCTGCCTCAGTCTTCCAGGTCACTGAGACTGCAGGCATGTGCCACTATATCCAGTGTTTAGAGTGGACTGGGTCTAGAACCCAAGCCTTCCATGAGGCCTCAGCATGCTGACTAGCACCATCAATTGACACATGCTCCTGAACTTGGCCAGAGCTACAACTTGAACTCAGATCTCTATTTACTTTTCTCCATCGAACACTTTCCACTACACCATCTAACCTTAACTGAGTCAAATTCATACATCATTTTCTTCAGAAGATGGCAGCAGCGGATTTATATAGAAAGGAGAGTTATTTCTTTTCTTTTTTCAATAGCCAAAGAACAGACAGTAGAAATAATTCTTTTCTAAGTTCAATGAAGTCGAAATCAAAGTCAGCCAGTGGTCTGATTCAAGTGGCTGGATCCCATGTGGCAGCTGTGAAGTTCGAGTACCAGACTGGACAGTTTGAAAGAACATGCTGGGTGCATGTGGGAGCTGCCCAAATCCTGAAAGGAGAAATGAAAGGGAAGGAATTACAGTATGACCATCCCCATGGGAGGTGTATTCTCTCCTTTCCTTCTGTCTTTCTCTAGTGAGAGTATGCACCTGCTAGCAAATTAAAACAAATAAATAGAATAGAGATCAGACTAGGCCTTTTCTTTTCTTTAATTGGAGAGATTTTTGCTATAGGACATGTGTGCCCACTGGGAAAACAGAGAGAAACAGAGAGAAGATGAGAAATCACCCCACAGAAGGGGTGGCCATGTCACAGTCCCTTCTCCTCCATTCTCCTTTAGGGATTTTGGGCACACATACGTGCCTATTATTAGTTTCAAACTTTCAGTCCTGGCCTTGAACCCATAGTCAGCCATGTGGGCATCCAGTATTAACCACTACATCACTTACTGGCCCCAGACTAGACTTTTTTTAATTCAATTTTGTTTTAAAATTTGTTTAAAACCATTTTAAAGTGTAAATGCTATTCTTGGTTCAAAAGTGGTATAAAAGCAGGTGATGAGCTAGATTTGGCAGAAAGGCTTTAGTTTTCTCTTCCCACTCCCAAATTAAAATGTTATGCCAACATTGATATTTTTCTAATTCCTCTTATAGTCTATTTTAAAAAATAATTTATTAAGTTAAAATTTATATAAATAATATAAAATTAATAATTCTGAAGTAAACATCAACTGTGATGTGCAACTACCACTTTTATTTAATTCCAAAACATTTCCATCACTTTAAAGTAAAATCCCTTCCATAAGTATTTTCTCCCAATTTTCTCTTCTCCCAGCCCCTGGCAAGCATTTATTTGTATTTCTTCTCTATGGATAAATGGAATCACATAACCTTTTGTGTGCGGTTTTTCACTTGGCGTACAGTTTTTAAAGATCATCCATATTTGTACAGCATTAGAACTTCAGTCTCTTTTTATGGCTAAATAATATCTTTTGCAGATATATACCACATTATTGTTTATTCATTTATTCCTTTTTATAAAGAGAAAGATTTACTTTCAGAGTTTATTTCTTCCATGAGCAGGTTAAGACAGAAAGACAGTACCCCAGCAAGATCTTAATACTGCTATCTACTGCCAGCTTTCAGCCAGCCTCAGATCACCAGCACGCATAAGCTCAACACAGTCAGGGAGGTCTTCTGACCCAAACTGGGAATCCTTCCATGTGAGAACATCTTACCAAAAGCCACTTTCTGTCACCACATCACTGTCTAGTTCCGATCTATTTATCTCTTTATGGCCACTTGGGCTGTTTCCACTTTTACTACTATTAATAACACTGCTATTCACATATAACAGATACACACATACATTCATTTGTTGTGTAAATACTTATCTACAATTATTTCGAGTAATTACCTAGGAATGGAATGGGGGAAGGGGTCAAATGCTAATGCTATGTTTAACTTTTGAA
Source organism: Tupaia belangeri chinensis (assembly GCF_000334495.1). Taxonomy (NCBI): domain Eukaryota; kingdom Metazoa; phylum Chordata; class Mammalia; order Scandentia; family Tupaiidae; genus Tupaia; species Tupaia belangeri. Next base: position 53,664 of record NW_006159737.1, on the reverse strand, counting down.
GGAGCCACAAAAGTGGTTTTCAAAGAGACCGAATGATCTTACATTCCTACCAGGTATATACAAGGACTCTAATCTTACCATATCCTCATGGATGCTTGTTATTTTTCCACTTTAATGATCATCATATCCTAGGAAGTGTAAGTTTTTCATTTGTATTTATTTAGTAACTCATGATTTTGAGCAACTTTTCATGTGCTGCTTCTTAGGTTATTGGTTTAGATTCTGTCAGCAAGTTTTTTTGTTTTTTTTTTTTTTGGAGAGATTTTCACTGTAGGGCGTGTGCACTCGCCAGACAGACAGAGAGAGACATAGAGACAGAAAGCGAGATATCACCCCCCAGGGGGGATGGTCACGCCGCAATCCCTTCTCCTCCATTCTCCTCTCGGGATCTTGGGCACGCACGCACACGCGCCCGGCGTGAGTTTTAAGCCACTGGGTCCAGGACACGAACCGCGGTCGACTACGTGGGAGCCCAGCGACATAGCCATTACGCTATCTGCTGGTTCCCTCAGCAAGTGTTTTGACAGAAATTTCCTTAAGTGCCAAGAGATATAAACAAACAAAGAGAAGAATGCCTTTCCCATTCTTTTAGGTTGCTTTGTGCTGGAACTGTCCTTTAACATTGGGGCAGGTTGTTTATAACTTGATTTCACCTTTACTTCCTGTTTGTATGAAGCCATAGATCAGCCACAAATGAAAACATTTATGTTTATAAGTGACATGGTGCTTTCTACCATGCCTACCTAACCCAATTGTAGAAATCATAATCAGTCATTCCAAGTGACTTATCTTTCACAGCTCTAAATTAATTCTCCTAAGAAGTACTAAGGAATGACTAGCAAATTGGGATTAGAGAATAGTTCTGCCTGTTGCTATGTTAAACCAGTATACTGCAGGACAAGAGGTTAAGGGAAAAACTAGTAAACATCTGTTTCACAAAGCTAAATATGCAGTCACTCATCCCTTAAGAATTTACCTGTTTAATGACCATTTGGGAATCCCTTTTCTCAGTCTTTGTCTTGTCCCCGCAGTTGGTTAGTACTCAGCACATAAAGTATTCACAAAAACCCCATACTACATATTTTGTTTATAAATTTGTGCTTTATTGCACACTCACAATTGCATTCAGAATAAATTGAATCAGTTATGCCAGATTTATATGATTGTGTTGTGGTATGTCTTGTCATTTTCTGGTGTTTATCTTTGAATGCTTTTTGTATGGATAGAATTACATTATTCTAGTTTGCTGTCGTGTATCTATTGAACAACACAAACTCTATGGTGCCACAAGACATCGACCTTTGAGCTCCTTGCTTATTAACCAGTTTGTTTAATTACCTGGTTGTAGGAAGGGAAGTTGGTTGTTAAGTGAGGAGTGCCGGTATTATCATAAAGAAATATATACCGAGTGTCAGCACTGAAGCTGGCAGGCTAAAGGATGTACAAACACAAGAGATGGGTGTGAATGCCAGATGTGGTGTGTGAAGAGGAGTGGGGACTGGGGAAAAAATTTTGGAGGAGGGATATGGAGACAGCATTGTTGAAACAGGGAGGTAGTATTATTATATTTTGGTCAACTGCACCGAGGAGAAAAAAAAAAGAAATAGCATCAAAACACATCTATTCTCTTAAATGATTACAAGATTAAATATTATTCTATAAGTAATAGATACTTAACGGAAATTTCAATGTTACTAAGTAGGGGTATGCTATATTGAGTTTGGTAGAAAATGTATTTTCAAAGTGTTATTTTTAGTTTCACTTCAAAATTAGAATGCTCTTCTGAGGGTTCATTTGCATGTAGATGAATGTCATAGAAAGAGGGTATCACTTAAAAAATAACCAGTTTCAATAAATCCTGACTTACTTTTGATTCCACATTTAAAAAGTTATCTAAGAAATTTTGCAAGAGTCAAAGACTAGTTAAATAACTGATTGCCATGGGAATTCCACCATTTGTGATAAAATCAAAAGTGCAGATTTTATGTGACTTTTGGATATCATATCTTTTATGGATTTCTGGATAAATTTGTGAATGCATAATACATTTTACATGGAATTTTAAAGTCCATCTTCGATAGTCTGAATTAAAAAGGAATTTAAGTTTTTATAAGAGTTGATTGAGGGGACCAGCAGTTAGCATAATGGCTATGTCGCTGGACTCCCACGTAGTCGACTGCGGTTCAAGTCCTGGACTCAGCGGCTTAAACTCACACCAGGTGCGTGTGTGTGCGTGCCCAAGATCCCGGGAGGAGAATGGAGGGGAAAGGATTGCGGTGTGGCCATCCTCTCTGGGGGGTGATTTCTCGCTTTCTATCTCTCTGTCTCTCTCTGTCTTTCTGTCGAGTGCACGCACCCTATAGTGAAAACCTCTCAAAAAAAAAAAAAAAGGAGTTGATTGAGAAGAGATCAAGACTATTATTTCAGATTTATCCCAAGTACTGTTAACCTTCTCTAATTAAAACCTTACCAAAAAATGGGTCATAGATTAGCTATAAATGGGAAGTAAGTAATGGAGTGTCTACCAAGAGGAGCATTTGTGCTTCATAACGGGGTTCATTATGTTACGGCATATTGGAGGTAACTTAAAATGTTTATTATGTTTTTAAATTATTATTCATTTATTTCATGAATAGGAGAGACAGAGTGACATGACCCTGAATAGGGTTCTGATGCTGTGATCCATTCTCAGTGTCAGTCAACCTTGGATTCTGGGCACATGTATGCTCATTATAATCAGGGAGGTCTTCAGTCACAAACCTGGAACTTTCTCATGTGGCTAAAATGCATCATGTTTTACTACTGTGCTACCACCTAGTGCTTTAGGAATTATATATATTTTTTAATAGACTAACATTTAAAGTACTTTGAGAGGGCTAAAGTGGTCTGTCTGCTTGAGCTTTTACTCTTATACACGTGAGCCCCTCAGAGTCAGGTGCTGATATATGTTATTTGAGCATAATTGGCAGTTGTCTGATAGCCAGTGCTCAGAGAAAATTGGACTTCGAATTGGTAACTTCAAAAGTGTGACATAAGGAAAACAGAATCTTTGAAGCTCTGGATTTTATAGTTGTTTTCCTGTGTATCACAAAAATAACTGCATCTGACTTTAAGAAGAATTTGTGATAGCTTGAAGTAAAACATAGCTATATTTATATATAAAGTAAACGATGTATAAAAAATAAACAAACATGCATATAGCAGTATTTGCCGTATTCCTGGGAGATCTGGTCAAAGACCTCTAGTGGATACCTAAACCATGAACAGTACTGAGCCCTAAATGTGTTATCTTTTCTCTGAGAACTCCGATGGCTTCTAGTGACTAAAGGGTAGGGTGTACGTGTAGTATGAAGACACTGGACAAAGAGATGATTCAGATTCTGGGGTGGATAAAGTTGCTTAGTGTGAAATGTCATCATGCTACTCTGAATAGGCATGAAATTTAAAACTTATGGATTGTTTATTTTTTGAATATTTTTATGTATTAATAATATTTTGGGGCATCAGTTGGTTATGAGTAACTGAAAATTCTGAGTTTAAGCTACCAGGTCCAGTACTCAAACGTAGGTTGACTACATGGGAGTCCAACAACAAAGCCATTACTCCAACTGCTGGACCCTATTCCTATATTTTAAAAATAATCTTGCTTTGAATAATTTATGCTATTATCATAATTTTTGAGATGTTCTTTTTCAAACATTATCATGTCTAATGCTGAGTCATCCTTTCATATTCCATGCCTTTGTGTTGGAGTAATTCTCAGTATCATATTAGCCAACTTCATGATATCCTGTACTTTTTAATAATTAGAAAACATTCTTAGAAAATTATTTTAATGTATGTTTTAAATTTCAAATGAATCATTTGACAATTACTTATGGAGTTTCTTTTTACTACAAACTATATGTCTGGTACTATTCTAGGTTCAGGAATAAAAACTAGAGAGTTCTTTAATCATATCAAAATATATATTGTAATTGGAAATGCAAATAGGAGTGCATGAATTAATTAACTAACCAATAAATTTATAAGACAAACTATTTAAATGATGGCAATTGATACACAAAAATATTATGACACTATGACAAACAATGCTTAGGATTGGGAGAAATTGTTTCTTTAACTGAAGGATTCAAGAGATATTTGAGTTTACACTAAAAGGATGTGAAAAAGGCAGTCACTTGAGGTTACTGGGGAGTAACAGTTTAAATACAGGGAATGGGAAGTATAGTAAGCTTTATATGGAGAAAAGTTTCTGTGTTTGATTAACAGGATGAGAATGAGTGTAGGTCAAGAGTACAAAAAGGAAGATTTGGGAGAGTAGATTGAAGAGATTAGGCAGAATATAATTGGCCAATGTAAAGAACTTGAATTTTATCTTGGTTAAAACATATAAGTTTCAGAGAATTTTTATAGGAAAACATAAAACTGGTTTTAGTGAAATCACTTTGGCTGAGCTATAAGAGAACAAGGGTGGGTGTTAGGGAGGAAGATAATTACAAGACTTGCATTAGATTAAGTGTGAGAAATAGCAAGATGGGTAAATGTTATACCAGAATACATACCATAAGTCGGTTATAACAGGACATATTTGGAGAAGAGAATCAATAAGATATAATACATTAATTTTACAGAATGAGACAGAGAGAAAAATTAAAGAATTTCCTAGTTTTATATAAGGAGCAACTCATTGGCTGATGTTGCCATTTAGTGAGGTGAAAAGCATTGGATTTAGAGTAAGATTCAGGACTAATATTTCTGTTTACAAAGTTAACTTGGATGTATGTATTAGACCTCCAAGCACAAATGATTTGTACACAGTTGAATATAAATAAAGAAGGCTAATGAGAAATCAGTTGCCAGCGTACAGATGAGATTAAAAGGTATTTGGATAAAGGAAAAAAATGATAAATTATTTTCAATGACTGCTAAAAATCACTGGAGGAAAAGTTGATAGATAAGTATTATAATAGATAGGTAAGACTTTAGCCTACTGATTAATTTTAACTTAAGTAAACAGATACAATTTATCTCTTGATTTGAAATGCACAGTAACAGAAAATAAACGTACCAACTCTAAAATATTTATGTCTAAATATTGGACATGTATCTCATCATATCTCTAGGTCTAATTAAGTTTACAGAAAGCATTGAGGTTAAGTGCATTTTGGCACCATGGGGATTCAGTTAACCAAATTGAGGATATTGGAAACCCTCCGAGACCAAGGACTGGTTGTTTTAAGAAATGAATTAGGTGATAAAATGAAGAACATATCTTGTGCATAGAAGAAATTTTAAAACTATAAAACATTCCATGCATGAAATTTCTTAGTATCCTGATATAAACAAGTAAAATATAAAAAGGCAATTATTGGAATGAGACAAAGTTTTTTTTTTTTTTTTCCTTTTTTGAGAGAGATTTTTTGCTATAAGGCATGTACACTCCCAGGAAAGATATAGAGAGACAGAGAGACAGAAAGTGAGAAATCACCCCCTGGAGGATGACTGTGCTGCAATCCTTTATCCTCCATTCTCCTCTTGGGATCTTGGGCACACACGCACATGGGTTCAGCATGAGTTTTAAGTTATCAGGTCTGGGACTTGAATCATGGTTGACTATGTGGGAGTTCAACAACATAATCACTATAATCATTACGCCATCTGCTGGTCCTGAGACAAAGAGAGTTTTAACACCGACTGGATATTAGAAGAAACCATTAAATGACTATCTTATGGTTATACTTTCTAAGGAAAATATCCCAATTATTTAAAGAGTGACTTAACACCTAATTTTAAATAGTCTAGTTTGGGGTAAGTGAATAATAGGCTTTATAACTGAACTGAGATTGATCATTTGTTGGTTATTATGCAGCTGAGTTATTAAAATGGAGTTTATTAATTTTTAACCTATGTTTGAGTATTCTAATGATAAAGATGCTTACACATTACCAAACAAAGGAGTACTTGCATAAAACTACAAGAAAAAAGGCCATGGAAAAAACAAAAACAACATGTAGTTTAAAAAGTATTGGGAAGAAAGCCTGGGACGAACTCCATTATCTAAGGATTGGATAAAAGAGGACAATCAGCAAAGGACACTGTTAACTTTCAAGAATAACAGAGGAAAACCAGATAACTTCCATGCCTTGGTTTCCATAAGAGAATATGAATTCATGTGTCAGTATAACTATGCATACATACATATACACTCATGTATACCAACACATGCCAGTATATTTATAAAATGGAGGGAGTAGTCACTACTTGAAAGCTACCTATTATTTTGATAAAATTCTAACTGAAACTTCACCATTAGACAGAGCAAAATGATTGGTAATGGGCTTCTTTTTTTTTTTTTATTTTTGAGAGGTTTCTTGCTAGCTATAGGGCACATGCTCTCACCAGAAAGACAGACAGAGACAGAGACAGAAAGTGAGAAATAAGAAATCACCCCCCACCCAGGGGGGATGGCCACACTACAATCCCTTCTTCTCCATTCTCCTCTTGGGACCTTGGGCACACACACACACACACACACACACACACACACACACCATGTGAGTTTAAGCCATTGGGTCCAGGAATCGAACCGTGGTCGACTACATGAGACAACAGTAACATAGCCATTACGCTAACTGCTGGACCTATAATAGGCTTCTTTTTAAAATTTAATTTCAATGTATCTTAAGAATATAAATTTGAAGTTAGTGACTTGAAAGGAAATGGGAGATGGCCAAATAGAGGCAGCAAGTTTGAATGGAATGTGGAGAAATGGAGAGGCACTGGGTTGTGACAAATGATCCAGAATTTCTGTTTTTTCACTTGGATGGCATCAGCATACTTGTGTACTCACAGAATGCTGCAGTATAATAGGAGAAAACTGCAGGTGTAGAAAAGACAGGAAGAATTACAAGAAAGATTCTTTTGAGAGAGAGTGAAAGAATGGGATCTTGTCTATGAATGAAGCCATGATCCATGTTAGGAATGTCATAATTCTATGTTCATAGAACAGAAAAAAAAGTTACCATAGGAAGGGAAAGATTTGGTCATGGGAACAAGAAAATCATCTGCATTTAATCAGAACTACTTGTCCATAAAGTCGATTGAGTTTATGCTAATGATTTTCAGGAGAAAGAAAATAGATTCCTCAAAAAATTTAAAAATTTAATTTATGTGCAGTGCAATGTTATTGCCTGTCAGTGCTTATTTGAAATTGGTGGCTACAAAACTGAAGTAATTATGGGTATTTGATTTTTCTCCAAAAATGTGCATCTACTTTATTATAAATACTTGGGCAAATTTCAATTTTTATCAAACATTTTTGTCAACTACCAAAATAGTAAAAGAGGGAGACAATGGAGTTAGTGATGTTTGTACAGATGTGGATAGCATGAAGTGGGTGGATAGCAGTCTTAGGGATGTTGATTACCACTGCTATGGGCCCACGAGGGTCAGAGAACTCAGGGGATAAGAGACAGTGCTCAGAAAGAGATGCCTCGGGGCCAGCAGTTGTCGTAATGGCTGTGTTGCTGGACTCCCATGTAGTCAACCGAGGCTCGAGTTCCGAACCCAGTGGCTTAAACTCACACTGGGCGCATGTGTCTGTGTGCCCAAGATCCGAAGAGGGGAATGGAGGAGAAGGGATTGCAGTGTGGTCATCCCCCCAGGGGTTGATTTCTCATTTCTCACTTTCTGTCTCTCTGTCTCTCTCTTTGTAACAAGCGCAAGTGCCCTATAGCAAAAAACTCTCAAAAAAAAAAAAAAAAAAAAAAAAGGGGGGGCCTGAAAAAAAGTCTTTGAGAGAAAATTTATTAGCACCTAAAAGAATTTGGTCAGGCAGATTCAGAAAAACCCCAACTGCCCCATACAAAAAAACGCTCAAAAAAAAAAAAAAAAAAAAAAAAAGAGGGATGCCTGATAAACAGTCTTTGAATTCTAGAGGGCTTGTTGAAAGAGACTGAAAGAGTGGGAGGGATGGAAGCTGAGATCAGCTAAAGGGAAAAAAAATGTCACGCCAGTATAGTAATAATAACCTCTTCACATTTGAATCACAAGGGACGTACTCCTGACAATGATTAAACTGAGGATGGAAGAAAGGCATGATTGGATTGGATCAAGATTTTTTTTAGGAAAAAAGAAATAGCTAAATACAGTTGGCATAGCTTTAGATAAAAAAATCTTTCAAGGTAAATAAGGAGGAAAAACGTTTGTGGGGGCCATTCTGTTTGTTTGGTTTTTTTCCTGTCAAGTTGAAAATAAGACTAAAAATTTGATTTCTGTACCCTTCATGGCTCTATACCCCTGATGTCAGCAAAGCAATTTGTTTATCTGCAACATTCGCCATTGCTCATTGTCCATGTGTTACTCTTATTCTCTTTTTCTATTCATCTCTGCTTATTTGTGTTTCATAACATTGAAACTTACTTAGTTATTGCATTTCCTTATTTATGCTATCTGTAAGCAAGGTTTTACCACAACAGAAATTGTGATAAAACTTGATGTCTGTGTTATAGACAAGTAGGATCAAATTAAGCACCACTCTGCTGCTGTTGCCTCGGGAGACCTGGGTAATATTCAGTGTATAAATGGATAAAGGTGTCAAGATGGCGGACCAGAGAATTTGGCAGGCCAGTGTTTTTTCCCATTTCATTTAGTACTAATTCCACATAGAAGGATCAAGATAGATTTGTGGTTTTGATATAAAAAAGAAAATAAAATGTCCTCATGTTTACTGTACACCACTTAATTCCAAAAAAAATATCTCTAGGTGATGTCTAATAGCATTTACTGTGTAAGTAATGGCTTATAAATGAAATTTTGTCCCAATAGTATAGTTATTAAGAGTGGCTATAGATTTAGCTCTAAACCTTAAAACATACAAAATAAAGAAGCAAATGCATTCAGTCATAATATCTTTACAGTAAGAATTATTGTGAAATTTTTCCCCAATGACCATTACTTGTACAAAGAACATAAAATCAAAGCATTATCTTTAATCTGTTTTTTACTGAATGAGTATCTTTTCTCTACAGACTAATAGTGTCTTTGTATTATGTTGCAATTCAGATGCAAAAGCAGATCAGAGAGTTGTTGGCATAGTTATTCATAAAACATCTTCAAGTTTTTAGCAACAGAATAATTAAACACCTTAAACACAATAAATAAATAAACACATTTAGTCATTTACTGCCTTTTCTACTCCTTTCTAAGTGAATTGTTTTATTTAATTCTTTTTTTTGTTTGTTTATTTAGATGTTTTCACCTAGGGCATGTGTGCACCCACGCACATGCTTGTGCACATGTATGTGGGGGTGTAGGTGTGTGAGCACGTGTGTGTGCGCATGTGTGCTCATTGGGGGGGTGGTTTCGGGGGAAGGAGAGAATGACACAGCGAGGGGGAAAGTGAGAAATCACCTCCTGGGGGAATGGCCAAGGGACAACCCTCTCTTCTCCATTCTCCTTGCAGAATCTTGTGCACAAACACACACTTGGTGTGCTTCAAGCTCACCTGGTCTGGGACTCAAGCCATGATCGGCCATGTGGGAGTCCAGTGATATAACCACTACATCATGTACTGACCCCTAATACTTAATTATTAACTATTCTTGTAGCAACTCATATTTAGAAGGTCCAAAAAATATTTCCTGGATGAATTATTCAATAAACCTTTTTTTTTTCTGGATTATCTTAAAGAACACACTTAAATTTTGGAATAAATTTGGAGAAGACATATATATAGACCAACTGAACTCTTAACACACAGTGGAGGTACATACAACAGAAAAAAAAAGTATCAGTTACATTATCTAAGCACTAAAATAATTTTTGAGACAGAGCTTCTGGAGAAAGCATGACCTGTGACCAACTAACATGTTCAATTCAGCTTGATAGAGTAGACTCAAACCTAAAATAATTTTGCAAACTGCTTGAGTTTGCTAAGCATTTTTGTTAAGATAGTAGAAGTTGAAAGCCTGTCTTTCATCACCAGCAAAGCTATGGCTGGTTTATTCCTAACTACCTTGCAGGAATTTGACTCTTGGCACAACATGATTCTAGACTTAATTTGCTGAAGTTACAGATGTATTCTTCTTGATTTATTGTGATTAAGGAATTATACATTGAGTATTATTGCCTCTGTCTATATCTTCTCCAACAGAAGGACGTATCTTTAATAGTTTTCCTCTAAAATTAAGTATTTCTCTCCCTGTTATATAATAGAAGCAAGGAATTCAGTTTATACTATAATAGAATTCCTTTTCACCCTGAAAGAATGACTAAGTTAATTTTTCTCCTTGAATCTTTCCGTTGTATCTCATTGAAACATTATCCAATTTATCTTTATGCTTTGAAAATAAATTGATGATATCTTTCTAACTACATATTTCTATTTTATTTATTATTTTTTTTGGAGAGGTTTTTGCTATAGGGCGCATGTGCTCACCAGAAAAAGAGAGAGAGACAGAGACAGAAAGTGAGAAATCACCCCCCAGGGGAATGGTTATGCTGCAATCCCTTCTCCTCCATTCTCCTCTCTGGATCTTGGGCATGAACACACATGTGCCCAGCATGAGTTTAAGCCATCGGGTCCGAGACTCAAATCGCGGTCAACCACACGAGAGTCCAACGACATTATGCCAACTGCTGGTCCCAATTCTAAGTACATATTTCCTACTCCTCTGTTATTACAAGTTAAATTCTCCACTCTTAAGTATTCACATCATAATAATATTTTATTGTGCATATTAAGAAATTATAATATGTTTATTAATAGTCTTGCTTTCATTTAATTACATTAAGACACACTCTTAAGAATTTTTAAATTTATTTATCATTATTATTATTTATTATAGGGCACATATGCTCACCAGAAAGAGACAGAATGAGAGGGAGAGAGAGACAAAACAAGCTGCCAGGTCTAGGCCTTGAACCTAAGCCATTCATGTGTGAGACCAGCACTTCTGACCACCAGGTCACCTACTAGGCATCAGGACATATACTCTTAAAAGCTTATGTTATCACCCTTTATAAACCATTAATTCTGAAATAAAAAGTATATTTGAGAGTAAGCAGTGAATTCTCAAAGCTTAGACAAGTAGCAGAGAAGTTATTTTAGAGTGGTGATTAGGGAGACATTCTCTGAAATAATTGTACATAGTGGTTTCTTTGGGTACAAATTCAATCTAGATTCTATCTGAATTTATCTCATTGGTCTCTGCTTCTGGGTACACTTTAACTTAGTACTTTTACCAATTTTCTTTGGACTTTCCCACATTATTTTATCCCATCTATCCCCTCAAATCACCTACTTCATTATTGCTTTCTATTATTATTTTTAAACATGAAATTGAAATAATAGAGCAATTAAAACTTTTAGCACTGTAATTGCAAGGGCATGCCAAAAAAAATTAAAAAGTGGTGTCAGAGCACTATGACACATGAAAAGAACTATTCATGACTATTAATTTGAAATTGAATGCCCAATACACACCCATCTTGCTGGGGCCTTCTAAGTATAGTGTTACTTCGTGGTAAAAGAGGCTACATGATAAGCATCAGTCGATATTCACCTAAAGGGGACTCAGGTATGCAGAAATCAGAAAGACCATCATTAAAATGACCCTGAAGGAAGTCAGGAAATGAATGAGAATACATAGAGGTGGCAAGAAAAGTGAAAAGTATGAAAGAATTGGTTGGGAGGGGCTGGCAGGTGGCATGGCAGTTAGGACGCCAGACTTCCACATGGCGCACTGCTGTTTGAGTCCTGGACCTGGCTTTCTCACTTTCCCTTTCTCTTTTTTCTCTCTGGTCTAATTTTTAAAAATAATGATAATAAATAAAATTAAATAAGTAATTATTTTTAAAAAAGAATTAGTTGGGCATGGCTGTTACATTCCTATCTTTGTAATATTCTGGAAATTGTGTTTGTATTCTCTATATTAGGTTAATAAAATGCTCAGCAGTTAAAGGAGTTATTTCCTATTTGAAGGAGGGCACAGAGAAGGATACATGACTGGAAAGAATTAAGCATTATTTGTTTCTTTTCTTCGCACAAGTTTAGAAGTATACAGTACTATTCTGCACTCAGAGGTCGTAGTCGTTACACTTATTAAAAGATTTATACTGTGATCTATTAAATATATAAGCTAATGGACCAGATGAGTGTTCAGTGGTAACACAGTGGTCTGAAATGGTCAACCCACATGGGAAGATGCTGGGTTTGTGTTCTGACACCTCCCTACATGGGCCAGTTGTGCATGAGTGTGCCTGTTTCTGGGTCTGGCTGAGGGATGAATTGCAGCATGAAGACCCTGTTGGTTGTGACTATATCTCTCCCTCTTTCTCATGGAGGAAAAATACTTTTTAAAAAGATATAAGCTAAGTACAGTTGGTTTACTAGCATTAAGTATCACTTAAAAGTTGAAAAAAAAAAAAGATACGAACTCAAAAATAAATGTCTAGGGCCAGCAGATGGTATAGTGGTTATGCCTCTGGACTCCCATACGGCAGATCATGCTTCAAGGCCCACACCAGGCACTTGTTCGTGTGTGCCCCAAATCCCGAGAGAATGCAGAAGGGATTGTGGTTTGTCAATCCCCTAGAGGGTGATTTCTCATTTTTCCTCTTACTGTCTTTCTTTTTCTCTCTCTCTCTCTGGTGAGCACACACATCCTAAGGCAAAAACCTCTAAAAAAATAAATGTCTGGGAACCAGCAGTTAGCGTAATGGCTGTGTCGCTGGACTCCCACGTAGTCGACCGCGGTTCGTGTCCCGGACCCGGTGGCTTAAAACTCACACCGGGCACGAGTGCATGCGTGCCCAAGATCCCGAGAGGAGAATGGAGGAGAGGGGATTGCGGCGTGACCATCCCCCCTGGGGGGTGATTTCTCGCTTTCTGTCTCTATGTCTCTCTCTGTCTGTCTGGCGAGTGCACGCGCCCTACAGTGAAAATCTCTCCAAAAATAAATAAATAAATAAATAAATAAATAAATAAATAAATGTCTATACAAGGTCTATAACCGTCTAAATAAAAATGGCAGCATATACATGTTATGTAGTTTTGTGTTGTGTATGTGTATACATATACACATGTATATATATGTATGTATATGTATGTATATATGTATATATATGTATATATATGTATATATGTATATATGTATATTATATATACACACACGTGTGTATATATATACATAGATACATGGGTACACACATGTGTATATATACATATATATATATACCTATATATATATATATATAACTTGCTAGAGGGCACAGGTACTTGCCAGCTAAAAAGAGAAAGCAACCTGCAGCCTACAACCTTCAATGGGGCATGGTCATGCTGCAAACCTTTCTTTATTTTTCTGTCCCTTCAGGATTTGGGGGCACTTGCATTCACGGGACTCAGAGAGTTTTTCTGGCCACTGGAATAGGACTTGAGCCAAGGTCAGCCATGTGGAATTCAGCTCTCTGTGCATAACTCTTAAACCCTAGTCTACAGGGCTGGCCTGGTTATATTTTTCATCAGTAGAGGTAAATGGATTTTTCTGTATCATTTGTAAAATAACTCATAACTATGGGTTCAATTTTAACCCTAAATAAATACTTTAATTTTTTAGTATATATGAAAACAAAACATGAGGTAGGAAATTCGATATTTGATTTTTTTATTTTAAAAAATAATTAACACAAGATTTATTAGAATATAATCATGATGGACATGTCATAATTCCCTTCTGAAAGAGCTCTAATATCGAGCCAGCTCATGGCTTGATGATTAAGGAAACTAGATTCCAAATGGCCAACTGTATGATTTGAGTCCTTGACCTGACAGCTTGGAAAACATGCAAGGAATGTGTGTACTTACCCCAAATCCTAAAAGGACAAATGAAGAAAGGATTGTGGCATGAACCATGTTTTCTTACTTTCTTACTTTCTCTATCTGTCTCTCTTAAACAAGCACAGGCATCCTATAGCAAAAAGACAAATAAAAAACATAAAATGTGCATTTTCTTTTTTTAAAAAAGAAAATGTTCGAGCATTGGGATCAGCAGTTGGTGTAATGGCTATGTCTCTGGACTCCCATGTGGTTGACCATGATTTGAGCCCTGAACTCAAATCATGGCTTAAACTCACCCTGGGCACGTGCACATGCGTGTCCAAGATCCTTAGAGGAGAATGGAGGAGAAGGGATTGCGGCTTGGCCATCCACCCTAGGGGTGATTTCTCGCCTTCTGTCTCTCTGTCTCTCTCTTTTTCATGAGCACATGTGCCCTATAGCAAAAACCTCTCCAAATAAAAAAGTTCAAGGGTCATTGTTACTTTTATGTTTTAACCAAAGTTTTGATGAACTGTCTAAAATGATGTTATAATATGAGAACTAAAGGGGAATAATATATAAAATGCATTTTCAGATAGCAAAATCATCTGTCAATATTTGCTTATATTTCTAATATCACATATTTAAACTTGGCTTAAAAATTGACTTCAGGAAGTGCTCGACATTCTGAGCTAATAAACTTGCTCCAGTCTGAATATTTGTGTGCCCTTAAAATTCATATGTTTACATCTCAGCATCCAAGGTGATGATGTTATTCAATGGGTCCTTGGGGAGGCAATTAGGTCATGAAGTCAGTGCCCTCTTAGATGGGATTATCACTCTTACCAAAAAACCCCAAAGGGGCTGGCTCCAAGGCACATCAATAATGCACTGCTCAAGAGAAGCTGGATCCCATATGGTAACAATGATTTAAGTTTCAGGCTTGATCTTCCTGAAGCATGCTGGGCACTCAATCAAGTGCCCAGAACCTGACAGTCTGGAGGACTGCAAGGTGATTATGGAGTGCCTGTTCTTCAGGATGGTGCTTCTTCTTTTGTATTAGTGTGTGCACTTGAGCTCTGTCATGATTAAAAAAAAAAAGTCCTCAGGCACTGGTTTGCCCCTTCCTCCATGTAAGTTTGCCCTGTGCTGAGAATGATGTCATCAGAAATTGCATGTGTTAGTGCTTTAACTTGGATTTCCCAGCCTCCAAAACTGAGAGAGAGGGATTTCTGTTGTTTAAAAGCTACCCAGTTTCTGGTATTTCTTTATGGCAGCCTAAACAGATTACAATACTATTCTGTTTCTTTTGCTATTATTTTAAATCTGCCTGATTTTCAACTAATAATATACTCTGTATTTTGCCATAATCATCATGGTATATCTGATTTAACTGGTTTATCACTTTAATTTTTAAAGCATTTTTATTACTTCTGAGAGAGAAAGAAAAAGGGAGAAGGTAAGAAACAGCCACCCTCAGCAGGGTCCTGACATAGTCATCTATCCTCAGTCTTAGCTAGGCAGGTTCATGGGTGCATGTGTGTGACCCTGGGACACAAACCCAGGACCTCCCACGTGGCCTCAGCATCAGGGAAGTGTTGCATTACTGTTATGCCATCATGGGAGGCCTATCACACTAATTTTAATGTATTATGAAGTTTTATATCTATGATATTGTTATTTTTTTTAAATAGGTGTTGTTTATTTATTTATTTTCTTCTTAAATGTGAGTGCCCAAGAGAAAGACAGGCACCCTCAACAAGGTCTTGTTTCTTGATCCTCCCCTGCTTTTCCAGCCAACCATTTGCCCACTTGCTGTGTCTAAGAGTAGCGGTGAACCAAACTCCAGATCTTCCTTATGGGTCCAGCATCACATAACCAGTGCATCTTTATTATGTCATGGAGGAGTCCAACCCGGTGAGGCCCCAGGATCTGTCTGAGCCCCCTGACCTTTGAGCTCCGCTTTCGGTTGGATCAACACGTTGGCAAGGCTACTGTTGTGCACCCCCCGACCTTGGAACAAAGCTTGGGTCAGTTAGCATGTCAGCAAGGCTGCTTGCTATTTGCTCCAGAGAATTGAGGCAGCCTCACTGGGAAGCGACCCCCCCTCTGACTCCCCAATTTACTACTATGAAAAAATTGCACAGCTCTCCTATACATCCTGAGTATATGATAAAATCTTCCAGGAAGTCCCTGACCGCTCCCCTTTGCTCTGATCACTTACTATTAATTACAATG
>NW_006159737.1:12407-36994 GCF_000334495.1 Tupaia belangeri chinensis | reverse complement strand
CACAATAGAGGGTGGGCTGAAGTTCTTTCTAGGCAGAAGTAATCTTGACCTTTGGAAGGCCCTTCAAAATACGTTTAAGGCAAACTTAATCCTTTCTTTACCTAAAATAAAATTAGGCCAAAACTGGCCCAGGACACCTCCACCCTCTCCAAGTGAAATAAATAAATATATTAGGATTCCTCAAATTAAGTTTTAAATCCCTACAAAACTGTATAAGTATCATTCCTTATTAGACTCATAAAAACTAATATCTATTCTTAAAATTTTCTTTTCTCAGCACCATTCCCAGTAATCACAAGATGGCTGCTGCACCACATCAGCTAATAATCATCTCTGCTTACCAGAACCGCTTTCCCAAAACTGCATTCCATAGAGACCCACCTACAATTGAGGAACTGCACTAGACCCACCTTTAATCCACCCCTGAATAAAATCTATGTTTTATTGTTAAAAGACTTTATAAGCTAATAATTAAAACACATAGCCCCTCTCCCATTTACTTATATGTAACACATTCTCAATAAAAAGGCACGATGATTCCTAGCAGTTGTCACTCCTCAGAGAGCGATCTCTGAGGGGTGTCCGGCATAGGACGTGCATAAAAGGCATCGAGGCCTCTGTCTTCTGTTCACCTTCGCCGCCTTCGTCGAGATAACCCACCCACGCCGAGGCTGGACCCCGGCAATGTCATCTATAAGATTCAGAGTTTTGTCACTTAAAAATATTTTAAATGGAACCCATTCTAGTTAGGTTTTCCTGACAGGAATATCCAATATTTACAGGAGTTTTGAGAGTAAGCTGTTCTGAGCAGAAGTGATGGCTAAATTAACTGAAATATTAAAAAGGAAGAGACACCACTAGACCAATTTAGAATAGTAATAATTGACTAAAGACATAAAGTGTTAAAATACACAAAAGTCTATAGCAAAAAAAGTATTTTGATACAGAATGGAAGGTTGATGAGATAGCCTATAAAAAGAACATTAACTCATTAAAATCAAGTGAGGAGAAAAATCAACTTTAAATTGGGCAGTAAACATTTAGTAATTATCATCCTAACCAAGAGGATCAAGAGTTAATCTTTTTAAATGAAATTCGTGTAATAGTATTCTAAGTTTATGCATTAAACCAGTCTTCTATGCTCTGGTAATACATATTTTTTTAAATACATAAATTATATGTTAGACATACTCAGAAAGAAGGAGAATTTCTCCACGAAATAAAAACATACTAAAGGAAGCAGTGTAAAATTATAGCAATTAAAGACTTAGTAGACTCTGGGGTTAAAATGTAACACAGAGAAAATAATTTGTACTGTATTGTGACCAAGGAATTCTACAGCATACTGATCAAAGTGTAGAACTGGGAATGACAGATGCTTTACCATAATGAACAGAGATTTAATCACCTTTAAACAATAATCTCTTCTCCAAGAACTGCTTATAATGGATTTATTAGTTGAGGAATCATAACCTAGATAAAGCTAGAACTTGATTTTGAAATGCAGTATATAAATGCGCTTATTTATCTATCTATTTAATTTTTACTAGAAGATACACACACTACCAGAGAGAGACAGGGAAATGGAGAGGGAGAGGAGAAAACATCCACTCTGTGGGAATGGTCATACCACAATCCCTTCAATATCCTCTTTCCTTTTGAAATGTTGGGCATGCAAGCCCATGCATGCACCCAGCATATTTCTGAACACAGATGGTCCAGGAATTGAACCATGTGGTCAACCACGTGGGATTTGGCTGCCTTAACCATCAGGCCATGGAGACAACCCATACTAGTACTTTTTAAATAGCTGTCATTCTTTTACTTAAAATCTCTGCATAGTTTGCCAACTATGTTTAGAACAACATTCATACTACTTAGCAAGGTCTTTCCAAGATCCCATTTATTGTGTAACTCTATAGCCTAATGCCAACTAGTATTTTTTTTTTTTTTTGTCATTTAAAGATTTTTGCTGTAGGACGCGTGTGCTCACCAGAAAGACAGAGAGAGACAGAGAGACAGAAAGAGAGAAATCACCTGCCAGAGGAGATGGCCACACTGCAATCTCTCCTCCATTCTCTTGGGAGTTTGTGCATGCAGCCACACGCAACTGGCATGAGTTTTAAGCTGCAGGGTCTGGGACTCAAACTGTGGTTGACTGAGAATCCAGTGACATAACCTTTATGGTATCTGCTGATTCTCAACTAGTCATACTCTGAACTACTTTTTTTCTTCCAAAACTATGCTTATCATTTTATTCTCTTAAAAATTTACAGCTGATTTTCACTCAATGATCACCACCTTAAACAGGCTTTCTTTGACAATTGTATTAAAAAAAAAATACTGTACATTCCTAAAATTTTATCCTTATACTGTTAAGTTTTTCTTATGGCATGTTTTTTCTCTTTTAAATACTGAATTAGTATTGTACACTTAGCTTTTTGAGTTTTTTTTTTTCCCCCTCTTCCACTAGCATATAAATTCTACAAACTCAGGCACTATTTCTGTTTCATTCATTATTCAATAATCGGTACCTAAAAATGCATTAACTGAAAACAAAACAAATCACCCATTCAACCAGCAAACTAAACAAACACAAACATCCAACTTCTCTTTAATAGAATAGGAAGTCTCCTCAGTTTAATACCTGATGCAGAATGGTAACTTAGGCTAATCTTAATTGAAGAGCCACATCAAGTCTCTGGATCCTATTTAAACAATAAAATCCTTTTTTGTAATCTTTGTGCTTTACTTGACAGTGCTATATTTTTTAAGTTCCTCCAAGTTAAAAGTTTTACACATTTAGAAACCATCTTAGTTCATGAGGAGATTCAGGTTATTTGTGGTGACAGGCAGCCTCTCTAATTCTATTCACTCTATTACCAGCCAGGAGTTGAGCATACATTGTCTTTTACCAGAATCAATATCTTATCTATTCAGCTCCCTGAAATGAGCTTTCATTATCCAGGTAGTTTTAGATAGATGACTTGCAACTTTTATTACCTTTAGTATAGCCAGCCAGGATATATTGGGGATTTTGTATAACTGGTATAGGCATGAATCAGACTAGGTCACCTTGAAATTTAAAAATCAATGGGGAAGAAAATAATAGTTGAGTACTTCTGAGTTTAGTACTCATTATCAAAGCACCATACTTTATAACTGGTGACAAAAACTAACAAGTGGCAAACTCCCTGTGGCACAGTCCTGAAGGATCAAGCTATGTGAGAACACATGATGTGCTCGTTTCACTATTTTGAGACCCTTTACAGTACTTCTGTATCCAAGTAGTTTGTACAGGATCTTGATGCTTGGTTCTGTACTTGATAGAAAAAAGTGACAGAGTGATATGTGTGTTTATAAAATTGTAAACCTAGGACCAGCAGACAGAGTAGGAGTTCCAGTGGCTTGAAAATCATGCCAGGTGCATTTGCACATGCTCAAGATTGAAGAGGAGAAAGGAGGAAAGAGATTGAGGTGTGGCCATCCCACCCCTGGGGTGATGATTTCTCACTTCCCTTCTCAGTGTGTCTGTCTCTTTCTCTGTGTCTGTGAGTTCGTAAGCCCTAAGGCAAAAACTAACAAACAGCATATAAACCCTCTAAAACAAACAAAATACCCTAAATCTAAATTCACCAATTCTCTGCTAAAGAATTTCCTAGTACAGGGACCAGCAAATGGCATAATGGTTACATTACTGGACTCCCATGCAGTTGATCATGGTTCAAGTCCTGGACCTGGTAGTTTAAACCTCACACCAGGCACATATGCGTGCTTGTCCATGATCCCAAGAAGAGAAGGGATTGTGGTGTGGCCATCCCCCCTGGGGGGTGAGTACTCACTTTCTCTCTCTCTGTCTCTCTGGCAAGCACACAGGTCCAATAGCAAAAATCTCTCTTTCTCGCTAAAAAGAAAAATAAAAAATAAAATAAAAGAATAAGAGAATTCCTTAGTACAAAATTATATATGGGGTATTTATTTATTTATTCTATAGTGCATGTGCACACACTTGAAAGAGAGAGAGAAGAGAAAATGACGGAGCACCCTCCAATGGGATGGCCATGCCACAATCCCTTCTTTATTCTCCTCTTGGGATTTTGGGCATGTACACACATGCACCCAGCCCGATTTTCATGCTGCTTGGTCCGGGACTCAAACTACATAGTCACCCATGTGGGACCCAACTACTTTAAACTCCATGCCACCTGCTAGTCAAATATAATTATCTTAATGAGTAGTTGCAATATGTCCTCCTAGGATGTTTTGAATTCAGAATCCTTACTTTTCCCAACCCCCATTATTCTCCACACCAAAAAATGTCTATACATGTGGAAAAGACTGAATAAAAGAAGAAATAAGTAGAATCTTTCACAGAGAAAAATGTCTGAAATTATATCATTTTCTAATAATATTTTGTTTGTACAAAAGATTTCTTACAAAAAGAAGTTTGAAAACTATTATGTCTGTCTTTGAAAGTAGTTTTTGAATACCACACAATAAAATTGACAGTCACCTTTTCAATTATTTTAGGAAAATTAAAAGGCAAAAATGAAGAGTAACAAAGAGAACTTATAAGATCCAGACCAGGAACAGACAATTAAATGAAGCAGCCAAGTCTAAAATAGAAGAGAGGGCTAAGTTAAGTGGTATTACAACAACTACTCAGATTCAGTTTTGTCCCACGATGAATACGGGTTCACTGGCATCGACTTTCTTGTTCTTTTCAGTAAAGGAAGAAAATCTATATTTAAAAGAAAAATATCTGATTTTTAGCTTTTGCCTATTAATTAAAAAAATTATAAAACACTGATGACAAAATAAAACATGTCAAGTTTAAGACTTGAGTTTTCCATATTTAACTTGATAATAAGATAACTAGAGGAATTTTAACCATTATAGTGATGAAATGTATTTACTTCCCACATAACTCTAACAGTTTCAGGTATTGTAGTTAACAGGAACACACTATGCACAGCTTAGCTTTTATACTCAGAGAAGTAGCTTTCTTGAAATCTCATTGACCTTTATTTATTTTACATTCATTCACTGTATATTATTACAGCTTATGAAATGTATTTTCCATCCAGAATACACCGACTATTGGCCCAATCTTCCCATTGAAAACTATTTTCTAAATTATAATTGTGTGTGTATATAAATATGTTGATATGTATAAAAATTAAATAATGCTAAATGTGTGAACAAAAAATATAGGAATAAAAAACTTTTAAAACACCCACAGGCAGGGGGACCAACAGGTGGCATCATGGTTAAGTGCTGGACACTCCCACATAGCTGACCACAGTTCAAGTCCTGGACCTGGTAGCTTGCTTTCTCACTTTCCATCTCTCTCTCTCTGGTCAAATTACAAAAAAATAAATAAGTAAATGAAGAAATAAACAACATTAAATAAATAATTCTTAAAAAATCCCATAGACATTAATAAATTAAACTCTCTAATTGGTGCATGTATACACATGTGGCATATATATACAGACACATATATATGTATATATATATAAAATATTTATATAATATATATACAAATGAATATGTATATACTATAATAAGATACCATGTTTCTTTTCATTTGCCATTTTCTAATAATTCTTAAGGAAGTAGCTATATTTTTCAAATTGTTAACATTACGACCTATGTATGCAAAATAGTTATTTATATAACCACATCTATTAATATTAAATTAAACCAAAACAGCTGTTGTACTGCCACACTTGGGTTCCTATGGATAAGCCTAAATCTTACATTAGAGTTTTTTTTTTTTTTTTCTGAGCTGGTTGCTAGGTTACAACCAATCACAGCAGCTAGGCTGGAATCACAGGTATCCCACCTTTTTAACCAAGTTAATACAGACAAACTTCAGGATGTAACTGATAATTTCTCTACCTTGCTCCCTCACTTTCGTTTTTTGTAGAACACTTTCCCTTTTGCTGCACACGTCACTTTGCTCATTCCCCCGACTTAAACGCCCAGTTGACCAGGAAGCTGACTGGAGTTGTCCGGAAGTCCGAGGGTAATTGCCTGATTTAAATCATGTTAAGATTTGCTGATTTATTTTTATTTTAACAATATTAATATGTTGCTTCTAAATGTTCTGGTGTATTTTTTTCTTTTGACAACAATAATATGCTATTTCTAAATTTTCCTAATATAATATTAAATTCTGGGATGAATAATCTTGAGTATGCTGTTTTTCAAATCTATCAGATTTTTTCCCTTTAAATACATTGCTTAGGGCTAGCAGGTGGTGTAGAGGTTAGGGTACTGAATCTCACATGTCAACTGTGCTTATTGAGTCCGGAGCCCAGAGTCTTGAAAATCACACTGAGTGTGCATACATGCCCAAAATCCTGAGAGAAGAATGAAAGAGAAGGTATTGCAGCATATCTACCATCCTGGGGGTGAATGGAGATGACTTTTCACTTTTCCAGTATTTTTCTGTCTTTTTCTGGTGAGTGCATGTGCTTTATATCAAGAACAAAACAAAACAAAAATTAAAAGAAAAAAATAATTGCTTTAAAAATACTGCTTACATTTACATTGATCCTCACATGCAGGCCATCAACGGGTTTTAGGAATTCTACCCAAAGTAAATAATGAGGCACAACAGGTGTATGGATGTGAGGGCATAATGGCATAAAGAATATAATTATCCACAAGGTAACTTAAAATGCACACTTTAACTTCTGCAATGTTTGAGCCTCGTTTAAAACATACTATATTCTTCCTAGGCTCTTCGGGAACCCTCCTGATGAACATTTAACAACTTTTTTTCTTTCTTTCTTTTTTTTTTTTTTTACTATAGGTCCAGTGTGGTCATCACAGAAAGACCCAGAGAGAGAGAGAGAGATAGAAATCATGTCTCAGGGAGGATGACCACAATGTAATCCCCTCTTGTCCCTTCTCTTTTCCAAATTTTGGGCACCCACACATGCCTAGCATGATTTCCAAGCTTCTGGGTCTAGGATTCAAACCACAAAGTTGATCATGTGGGATCATGAAGTCACCTTAACGTCCATACCACCTGCTGGCTCAACAACCACTTTTAGTGAACACAATTCACATAATTTTCAGACTGTTTTTGAAGGTCAATAGTAAATTTTTCCTTCTTCAAAATCTCAAATGCCTCCTATTACAAACAAAAGTATTTACGAGATAAACTAACATTGTTTTCAGTAATGGAGAGTCAGATGACCTCCCCACCACTTGGAGAAACCACTAGAAAAGCTAAATGATTTATGAAAAAAGCATTCACTTGAAAGTGCTGGCAGGTGAATTGAATTCATGTTAGGTGAAGAAAGGAGATAGAGTCATGCAACAGAGTTTTGCCATCATGAGCCTAAGTGTAGTAAAAGCAGTAGTCTTTCCAAACTGGAAAAACTGAGTAGTGACAGGAGACTGAAATTTATGAATAGAAGAATCTCAATAAACACAAGGGTGCACATGCTAGGGATCATTACAATAAAAAAGGTCAAAAGTCAAAGAAAGGAAAGATACTTACAACTGGCAAAATAAATGCTTAAACTGACATATTACATAGGTAGGCACAGTAACAAGATTAACAGCTCACCTCTCATTAGACCCTTAGATACTGATGAGGGTAAAAAAACTGTCTTTAAAGTATAGATTAAAAAACAATAGTCAGGGAACCAGCAGTTAGCGTATTGGCTATGTCGCTGGACTCCCACATAGTCGACAGCGGTTAGCGTCCTGGACCCGGTGGCTTAAAACTCACGCCAGGTGCGTGTGCATGCATGCCCAAGATCCCGAGAGGAGAATGAAGGAGAAGGGATTGCGGCGTGACCATCCCTCCTAGGGGGTGATTTCTCGCTTTCTGTCTCTATGTCTCTGTCTGTCTATCTGGCAAGCGCACGTGCCCTATAGTGAAAACCTCTCAAAAAAAAAAAAAAAACTATAGTCAACCCAGAATTATGTCATTGAGAAGCTTATCTTTCAGAAATGAAGGTGAAATGAAGATATTTTCAGGTATAATAAAATTGAGAGAATTCATTTCCAAAAAGTCTGCACTCTAAGCTGGCTGCTTGGCACAGCAGTAATGCACTTCTTCAAAAAATGCCTCTGACACCACCTGGTACAAAAGCACCAAGCATAG
Source organism: Tupaia belangeri chinensis (assembly GCF_000334495.1). Classification (NCBI taxonomy): domain Eukaryota; kingdom Metazoa; phylum Chordata; class Mammalia; order Scandentia; family Tupaiidae; genus Tupaia; species Tupaia belangeri. Next base: position 28,863 of record NW_006159737.1, on the reverse strand, counting down.
TTTTCCCCTCCTTAGAAAGGAAATTTCAATTAATATCCGAATTTCAATAAATACAATGCATTGTGATAATACTAAAAGAGAAAACAATAAGAGCATATTAGGAGATGTTTAAGAAATTATTTGAAGGCCCACAAGTGGCATGGAGGTTAAGGTGCTGGTTCCCATATGGCTGATTCAGCAGTTCCTGTCCCGGACCCAGCAGTTTGAAAACCATGCCAGGCATGTGTGTATACTTGCCTAAGATCCCAAGATAAGAAGAGATTGTGGGATGGCTACTCCCCACACCAAGGGTGATTTCTCATTTTCTCTCTCTCTCTCCCTCTCTTTCTCTGTCCCTGGCAAGCTCACATGCCCTATAACAAAAACTAAAATAAGTAAATGAATACATAAAAACCTGTATTTGATTATTTACATAAGCAATTCATGGGGGAAAAATATCACTAAACTAGGATTATAAGTGTACTTATATAGATTAGTGGGTTTTTAGAATGTTGAGTATAAGTTTATCATGCACCCGGGAATTCTACTCCTAAGTAGTTACTCAAGAAAACTGGAAACATGAGTTTACAGATAAATGTGTAGACAAATGTTTTTTATTTTATCAGTATTATTTATCCTAGGGTGTATCTAATGCCAGATTTACATCATAGCATGCCATATAATGTTTCCCTAAACCAAAGGACCCATTTTCTAATGGTGAGTACCTGAATAAATAATAATAATTATTTTTAAGGCATTGTATACTCTTATTACACTCTTATTTGTATATAAAATACATATTTGTATATATAATATGGCTAAACTGCATTTCAAAAATCAAAATAGATAAAATAATCAAGATAAATAAAAGAATATATATATGTGTGTGTGTATGTGTGTAAACGTATGTTTTTTCAGTTATTTGTTTTACAAACATGAGTTAATCCTTTAAAAAATAGTCTGCTAAGCCCTAAAAGTACAGAGGTGAATAAACATAGCCTATGCATTTGAGGAGTCTCCAGTGTCATAGAAAGATACGTATGTGTTCTATAATGACAATTTATCGTAACAGTGGAATTTGGTAGGTATTTGGTGTTATAGGATAACGAGTAACCAATACTATCAGAGAGATGCCAAAGAAAACCTGAGAGAAAAATGTGTCTCTGTTAGTATTGATTTTCCAAGTGGAAATGGCATTTAAGAGAAATGAATAACAAGCTAGGGGTGTTAGAAGTCATGGTAGGTTGAAAGAATGGGATTGTGTGCTGTTGCTAGAACTAGAGTAGGATTTGTAGGAGATAAAGCATGAAAGGTAATTTGGAGTAAGATTCTAGTATGCTGTGAAGGCAGTGTCACCAAGTTTGAATTTTATCCCATAGACGATGTGGTGCCACTGAAAGCTTTTAAGCTGGGAAGTCACAGAATCCAATCTATATTTTAGAAACATCAGTCGGCCAGCAGTGTTGATAATGCATTAAAAGGATATGAGAGTAAGTGTTGGTGGTCACTTGAGAAGATATTGACACAGACTTGTTGAGGAAAAGTTGCCTTTAAGAGATTTAGAAGTTATCTTATAGAAATTGGTACAGAAAACACCTGTTATAAAATATGGTATATGTACTTATAAATACTAGTTCAGATATTTTAACATTTCCAAGATAAATACAAATTCCTTCAAGGGATAGTAGTTAAGTAGTGTTTTTACTCTGTACTCAATAAAGATATGAGCAATTAAAGAGGCTTGTATTTTTTCTTTTTTTTTCTTTTTTATTATCATCATAATCTTCTTTATATTACATTGGATTACATATAACTTTACAGTGTATTACATTGTTTTTTCAAAAGGGAATGCCATGCATGTCAGTCAGTACAGAGACATTAATCTCCCTGCTTCAACATTCAATATCTTTTCTCTGTTTTCCCCAATCATTATTTTTATTATTCTAATTATTTTTTAAAACAGTCAATCGCTATTTCTCATTTTGCTTATAAAAATACTTTGACCATCATGACCTAACCAATACTGTCAAGTCTGGCTCACTAGGGGCAGAGCTGAAATCTATCTGTTTCTCACTACCGTCCTGCCTCTCTATTGTTCACTTGCTATCTTTCTCTATCCTCTTCTCTTCACTTCCCCCATTCCACACTGTCCTATTCTCATTAAGTACCTTCACTGCTTTTATGTTAGCAGTAGTTTTAATTTGCTATAGGCATGTGTGCTCACCAGAGAGTGTTAAGAGACAGAAAGAGACAGGAAAAATGAGGAAGCAAGCTGCCAAGTCTGAGACCTGAACAACAATTGGCCATGTGGGAGTCGGGCACCTTAGCCACCACACCGCCTGTTGGTCACAAGAGGCTTTTAAAATAAGATTAATATAAGGCCAACAGATGGCATAGTAGTTATGTCACTAGACTCCCACATGGCCAATCACAGTCCGAGTCCCAACCCAGTGGCTTGAAAATCACACCAGGCATGTGTGTGTACTTGTCCAAGATCTCGGGAGGAGAATGGAGGAGAAGGGATTGTAGCATTGCTATCCCCCAGTGGTGGGGAGGGTTCTTTCTCACTTTCCTATCACTGTCTTCATTCTCTCTTTCTCCCCAGTGAACACACACAGCCTAAGGCAAAAACTTCTAACATATTTTAAAAATAAATTAATAAATAAGGTTATTGTAAAACAGAATTCAAGGTCTGTATTTTAGTCAATATAAACCATGGGCCATACACTTTCTTCTCTTTAAGAAGTGAATAAGGTGAAAAAGCTTAAGAAGATGATTCCAGAGAGGAAAAATATGGAAATGGGCAAGCACACATATAAAAAATGGTAAATACTTTAATATGTATGAAAATGAAGCACATTTGATGTTGAGATGAATAAAGGGCACCATTTGGAGGAATTGGAGGCTATTTTATGGTATGATGAGGAGTTTTCACTTTATCCTAAGAATAACCAAAATATTAAACAGAGACTGACATCATCCATTCGATATTTTTTTTAAAAGATTATTCTTATAAAAGTGTTGCAAATTTAGTGATGAAATTCTAATGGTGAGAAAAAAAGAGAGGAAGAAAGACAGAGGAATCACTTGTAATGTTACAACAGTAAACTTGACCAAGACACAAGGAACATTGAACATGAAGAAGGAAAGAAGTGTCTTTGCAAAGGATTTGCTGGAAGAGACCTGCTTCTTGAGAAGGGAGAGCTCATAGGTCTTGATGAAGATACATTGCTAAAGGGACAAGACATCTATGCAAACACTCAGGTTGCTAGCTCAGGCCAATGGATAACAGTATTCCCACCATCTTTAAAAAACAAACATGGCCCCCCTGCTGTAGTAGGTTTCTGGTTGACACTGCTAGTCCACAGGCTGAGGTCATATGAGAGGCCTGCATTTAGTTCCTTAAAAGCCTGCATTGTGGCTGAGCACTTACACTTCCTGCTACCACTGAGACTGAGGCGGGAGGACCTAACATAGTAAGACCTTTCTGAAACACACACACACACACAACAAAATAATCCAATGTGTTTTTCTTTTAGTTTGTGTGTGTGTGTGTGTGTGTGTGTGTGTGTGTGTGTGTGTTGAATGGAAAACCAGGTATTAAAAATATTGAACTTCAGTTTATTTATTTATTGAATATAAGAAGATTGTGAGATACTAAACCAGGAAGTCCAGCTATTTTGCTGTTTGACAATCTTCTCACTGTTCCCCAAACATGAATCTTCCTTAATGACTTCTGTTTAATACAGCAATTAACCACATACTAAATTCTATGGTTGTGCATTTGGTTTGGTTTTGTTTATTTCTTTGTGTATGTTCATCTTATATATTTACTTTTATGTTTTTTCTAAAATTGTTACATGAACTGTAACTCCAAACTCTCATTTTTTTTTTTTTGAGAAGTTTTTGCTATAGAGCACTTGCACTTGCCAGAAAGACAAAGAGAGAGAGAGGCAGAAAGCAAGAAATCACCCCCACCCCGGGGGGGATGGCCATGCCACAATCCCTTTTCCTCCATTCTCCTCTCAAGATAAGCACACATGCACGTGCGCCTGGTGTTACTTTAAGCCACCAGGTCTGGGACTCGAACCATGATTGACTACATGGGAGTTCAGCAACAGAGCCATTACACCAACTGCTGGTCTTATGAGTGATACATTACAAAACAGAATTCTTCTTGTTTAGATGTTTTGATAGAAAAGAGGGCAATAAGGGACTTTAACTATACAAACCCTGTTTATGAAGGTAGACTGTATTAGCATCTTGATTATGGAACATGGAAAGAACTTTCTGTGACTCGGTGGACTGAACTGGTGGTTTCTTATCTCCAAATTGCAGCACTATCAATTTGAGGATATTGGTCTACTCTGCAGACAGAATCTTTTACCATTCCCTGTTCAAGCAATTGCAAAAGAATCAACTGAGGTGAATGAACATGAGGCTTTGCAAATGCATGTTCCCTGTGGAATCCTAGTTGTCTTTATATTGCTGAAACCCAGGGACCTTTCTCAGGACTATTACAGCCTTAATGAAATCACAATTAGTGCAGCATCTTCACGTCAACATCTGATTTTAAAGTTCACTCTGAAGGGTTTTGTGAAGGTTTTATAAAATTTGATCTGAAGCAACAACAAGCTTTGCAGAGAATTGTGTGAAAGAAATTTTGTTATGGGCCTACACAGATTTTGAAATATCTCAACCAACATCATAAACATGCATATTGTATATGTTTCTGGATTTAATGATTATGGCTGAAATGATGATTCAAATATTGAGTCATCATTCATCAATGATGAATGTTTTAGGAAGAGTGATGCCATAGAGACCTATCATTAATAACGTTATTCAAATATTATTATTCAATGACTAATTGAAATAATTATTATATGTGCCTAATAAATATTTGCTGGAGGAAGGCAGGTAGCAAGCAAACAACGGGATCACTTTAGAATCTTCTGGGATTATTTGAGGTTATTGAGGTTATTTTTACTACTATACATTTTTCCTTCTCTTTTTTTTCTTTCTTTTCAGTGTTGTTGTTGTTGTTGTTACAGAGTGTATGCGGTCTCCAGAGAAAGACAGAGACCAAGAGAGAGAGAGAGGGAAAGTGAGAAATCATCCCCCAGGGAAATGGCCAGTCTACAATCCCTTCTCCTCCTATCTCCTATTGGGATTTTGGGCACCCATGCACAAGTGTCTAGTGTGATTTTCAAGATGCTGATCTGGGACTCAAAAAGCAGAGATGGCCATATGGGATCCAGCACCTTAACCTACATACCACCTGCAAGCCCCCTTTCCCTCTTCTCTAATAATTTGAGAAACATTCATCTGTATTTTTTTTTCAAAAACTGCAACTATAATTATAGATAAAAGATGACCCAGCTATAAGGGTCCAGTGGTAGAGTGCTACTGCACATGCCTGGCTGCACAGAGGTCCGGGTTCAGTCCTTGAACAACCTAAACAGGACAAATGTGGTGGCATGCACACCTTCTCTTCTCTCCTCTCTTCTCCTCTCCTTTCTTCCCTTTCCCTCTCCTCTCTTCTTTCTCTCTCTGTGGCATAAACAAAAGGACATCCAAAAATCCATAAGTATAAAATAGTGTAAAATGCAGAGTTGAAGCATGGCAGTGTAAAGTGCCACTTCCTGAACATGCTAGGATTGTAAAAACACAGTCTCCTCATAGGTAAATGAAATAGTGTTCTTACAGTTCACTTTCTGTGCCACAGAGGTTTTTCCTTTTCAGTAATGAGTGGATGCCTTCTTTTATAAACAAAGTGTTTGACATTCTGATTGATAACAGGATCCTGCAAGTCGAGGCACTCGTTTTCTCTCCTAAGTGGAGTGAGCAGGAATAGAAAAGATGCTACAGTAGGAAGTCCAGGAAGCTTGTGTAGGCCAGAGATTATATATGCCCCAGTTTTTCTTTTAGACTGATAGGGATTCTTGTGTTTTGTAGACCCCATTCAAAGTCAGAGTAGAGAGAGGCAGTGACACCTGATCAAGATTATAGCTACACTGGGATAGAACAGACTAATGTATGCTATACATGAAGATACTACTCATGGAAAGGTTATCATGACAATAGTAGCTTGGAATTTTAAATCTGTTTAATAAGATCACCTTCATTAAGGTTGGTTCCTGATTAGCTTAAATCCTGAACCTGGACTATCTGGGGATATGAAAGCACAAGTAAACAGTGGACAATAAGAAAAGACATTGTACACTTGCCCCCATGATTGGTAGGCTTTTTTATGAGCAAGTATCCACCCTTGCTCTTTACCATCACAGACCACATACAATAAAGAGGAGGGGGAATCAGCGACCATGGTTAGAAGACACTGCATATGGTACAGCTCTCCACACTGAGTATTTCTTGGGTATAGCAAGCAAATCTAGGCCTGAGATTTCAACTTGAAACCAAGAATATAAATTGGACTGGTTTAAGATTTAAACTAAAGTTACTGAAGCTTTGAGTCAAGAAGTGATAGGACCAGCAGTTAGCGTAATGATCATGTTGCTGAACACCCACGTAGCTGGCTGTGGTTTAAGTCCCAGACCTGGTGGCTTAAACTCATGCCAGGCGCGTGTGCACGTGTGCCCAAGATCCTGAGAGGAGAATGGAGGAGAAGGGATTGCGGCATGGCCATCCCCTCTGGAGAGGGCGATTTCTCGCTTTCTATCTCTCTGTCTCTCTCTGTCTTTCTGGCAAGCACATGCGCCCCATAGCAAAAACTTGTCCAAAAATAAATAAATAAATAAATAAATACAAATAAAGAAGTGATAATAATACTAATTTTGTTCACAGAAGATAATACTTGTCATTTGCTCTAATGGAAACTTCTATACTACCCTTTGGAATAAGTAATTTGTGGTGAAATCATTTGGGGAATGAAGAGACATAGATAAATATCCTATTTCTCATCAAACCTTTATCCCTTTGTTCTAGTGGCCATTGATGATTTGTTAACAACATATTATATCTTCAATATATTTATTTATTTATTTTGAGAGATTTTTTACTATAGGGTGTGTATGCTTGCTGGAGAGACAGAGAGATAGAATGCAAGAAATCACCCCCTCCAGGGGATGGCAACCTCATAATCCCTACTTCTCCATTCCCCACTTGGAATTTGGGGCACACACATGTGCCAGGAGTAAGTTTCAAGCCGCCAGGTCTGGGACTTGAACTGGTCAACTACGTGGGAGTCTAGAACCTTAGCCAGTACACCACCTGCTGGCCCTATCTTGTATCATTAACATTCAACTGTGAAAAATGAATTCTTCACATTTATTTATTTATCCACTTTTTAAAATAAAACTCAAGGATTTTAATGTTAATCTATAGTTTATAATCTATTATACTTATTTATATTTATTTTGTTAATTAAATTGTTCTTTAATTGGCCAATAGCACCTCAATTCAAGTAGACTTTGGATTGAAGACTTTTCCTTTTCCTGGCAGTTGTTAAAATTATCTTGGTTCTTCTCATATCAAGTGACTTTACTATGACTCCTAAATATTAGTATTTTGATTGTTATATACATTTGTTTTCTTTTAAAACTGTTTAGAAATTATTTAATTTATATATATATATATATATGTACGCTTTCCTTGAGCAGGTAATCAACTTGTTTAGGGTGGGATTATGGACCTATGTACAACCAGGACCTAACTCAAGACTTTGCTTAAAATGCATTTTTATACTAAAAATATCCCGCTGGTGAGAAAGTTGATGGGAAAGGGGGATATGTTGGCAACAGGTATATAATTTTAATTAGGCAATAGGAATAAGTTTCAGCATTTTAATACACAGCATCAATACTATAGCTAATAATAGAAAATTCCAAAATAGCTAAAACAGAGGATTTAAAATGTTCTTATCACAAAGAAATATTTTTGAGATGATAGATATGCTAATTAGCCTGATTTGCTCATTCCACCATGTACACATTTATCAAAACATCATGCTATCTCTTATAAATATATAGTTATTATTTGTCAATTAAAAATAAAATAAACCTTTAAAAAAAATCCCCAGAGCCTTTCTTAAATTAAATTTTGCTGTTGTGAAGCTGAGCTAATTTTTAAAAGAGAAGTAAGAGCAGAAAAGAATGATAGGCAAGGAAGAGAGTACTGTGTTCAGAGGAGATTTACAAACAGTTGGCATCTGGATGAGACTGTGAGACAGAGGAAGAATTATTTTTAATCGAAGGAGTTCCCTTTCAGTTGTATTCTAAGTCCCATGATGAATGTTAGGGCAGTTTCTCTATTACCAAAATCTAGTTTACAGATTCACATATCACAGTTTGCCTTGTTTTCACTCAGTGCTACTTAAATAACTCTCAGATTTGTTCTCTCTTAGCCTTCCACATACATCATTTGCTTTTGTCTTTCAAGATACTTTAGCTACTAAAATTACTTTCTGTATGAGTTAAAAGCCCAATTCATAACCTCCTTTACTTTCAAAACTGATTAAACTGAATAAAATATCTTCTTTCTTCATTTTTGTTTTGTTTTGTTTTGTTTTGTCATAGGATGTGTGCAATCGCCAGAGAGAGGGAGAGTAAGAAATCATCCCCCAATATCTTAACTTTTCAGTGATTGGAATTTGATACCCCATGGCACTTTCCTCTCTTAAAGCAAGTTTGTTTGCTTGCTTGCTTGCTTCATAACATTTATTAACAACAAATTATTTTAACTGAAGCTAATTTAATATCATTTTTCAGAATTAACTTTAATCCTTATTATGTTTACATTAAAACCAATTTTCCCAGATATATTTTTATGAAATAATTATTTATTTAATTTATTGAATGTTTAATAGATATTTATTGATTTTAGTAATCAGGCCCTCAACTTGCAACAATTCCTAGAGTAACTTTCTTCACTTCAGGTAGATAAATTTATATAGTTCTATTTTTAATTTTTTGATGAACCTCCACAGTGCTTATGTTTCCATAATGGCTATTAATTTTCTTTCTTTTTTGTCTTTCTTTCTTTCTCCCTTTCTCTCTCTTTCCTTTAATTTGACTAGAGAGGGACAGAGTGAGAGAGAGAGAGAGAGAGAGAGAGAGAGAGAAAGTGAGAAAACAAGCTGCCAGGTCCAAGACTCAAACCATGGTCAACCATATGGGAGTCCAGCAACCTTAACCACCATGCCACCTGCCAACCCATTAATTTACATTCTGACCAACAGTGTGCAAAGTTCCTTTTTCTCAACACCTTGGCAACAGTTAGCTTTCAGTTTTCTGAAAATAGGCATTCAATAGGCATGAGAAAATAGGTCATTATGGTTTTAAATAGCAGTACTCTTATGATTAGCGATATCGATTAATTTTTCATATACCCACTTGCCCTTTATATGTCTTCTGTTGAATTGGGTTATAGTCTTCTTACTTGAGTTCTTCAGAAGCCATGACTATTAGTCCTTTGTCAATAAGCCCATTCCATAGGCTTATTTTGACATGTCGATTATTTTCTTTGCTGTTAAGCTTTTCAATTTGGTTTAAGCTCATTTGCCTATTTCTGCTTTTGTTGCCTATGCTTTTGGTGTCAAAACATACCAAAAAGTATTTCTCAGATCAAAATCATGGCATTTTTTCCTGTTTTTTTTTTCTTTCATTCTAGTAGTTTCAGTTCTTATAGTAAAAATTTCTTATATATATATATATATATATATATATATATCATCTGTATACACACAAACACTCTCTATAACAACTATTTGAATTCACAATATTTTGTGCTTTGTACTGGTGAGTTTCACTCTACCTGTGTGAAAAGGTTTCTCTCTGTGTCTGGAGTGCAAATCCAAGAAAGAAGTTGCTCGTCGTGTTTGCAAAGTCAGTGAAACTGTATAAGTCTGACTGAGACAGGTTTTTACTTATTGACGAGTTTTCAGACGTACTAGGTAGCGCTAGCCTTAATCAGGTAAATCAATCCTGGAAACCTTGCAGAAATGGATCCCTTACCAAGGCAGGATGGACTTACATACCAGCGGAGTTGCTAGCCATTCTGTCTCTGGAGCTTGGAGAATTTGAGTGTAGTAACAGTAATCCCAAATTTGCTCACACACTCTTCTGCTGAGAAGGATGGAAAATCCTGATTGAGCACCTGTGATGTGCCAAGCACCCTTTAGCTGGTGGGGAACTCACAATCTGTGTTTATTTTCCTGGGATGCTTACGTTCTCAGTAGGAAGAAAAATCATACCCATGAAAATGTCTGTCCATTTCCAAGGCCTGGGTAGTTTTAATAAGTGCGTAAATACAAGCCACTATTTCAAGTTGATAAAACAGTCCCATTTTTCTCTGTGGAGACTACACTGGAGGAATGGGGAGGAAATGTAGGATTTGCATTGGTGGCCGGAGGAAAGTGACACAGAAGGACAACAGGGAAGGCTCTTAGAGACAGCCCCTGAACAGGCTATATAAGTTTGACTTTAGAACTGGAAAGTACCTCTGTCTCCTTGAGAATAACACACTTACTTCATAGATGCAGAAAATAAGGCCAGAGCAGTGAAAGACTTGCCCAAGGACAATGATTAAGTAGCAAAATGAAACTGAAACTCAATTTCCCCATCTTTCTGCTGCCAAGTGCCTTTTTCATTAATCCACTGTGTCCCAGCCAGACTTCTGAAAATGTAATATTTGCTCACAGCATCAAGACTTATGTAATGCTGAGTGTGGCCCATTTTGGAAGGGGATTGCTTCTTTGCTATTTTGAGAGGGCTGCCACAGTGACACCATTTATTTTTCTGATGAGATTAAAGAAAATGTCAGCTGGCATCAAAGATGTTGGGAAGTGGAGAAATGATGGCCTTATAAGCATGGTTATGATCACAAGCTCCCGAAACACTCAGCCCAAGGCTTTAACTCCCAACAAGGGTTTTACTATGACTCTCCAGATGTGCATGTGCAGTCAAGGTGGTACCAGCTATTGATGGTGGCCAGGGGTCTTTTTGTGATTCCGTCTCTAATTTCCATTCTACCCTTTTACAAGCTACAACAGATATGATCTCGTTCCCTTCTTCCTTCATTATTTCACCAGTTTCCAGCCCAGAACCATACAAAAGACATTGTTATTGAGTGTCTTCTGAGTGCTCAGTGCTGTTCTCGGCTCTGCTAATACAGCGATAAACCAAATGAACCCAGATCTTCATGGAGCTTAGACAGACATTAAACAAATTATTATGGATGTGGGAAAAGAGACATTAGGAAGCAGTCTGACCTGGGCAGTGCCTACTTAGGTTTCTGTTCAAAACTGGCTATGAATGCTGCCTTCTAACAGGTAAGTTTGACTTGGTAAGTGCTTTGCACAACTAAGCCTTCTTGCCATTTAATTAAGTCATTCCTATTTTTTGACCAGCTAAAGCAGTGGGTGGACAACTTGGTGTCTAGACTGATCCGTTGCTAGGAAGCAGGCCACAAAAAATCACATTAGTGTAGCTAGCGTTCAGTGGGGCCGAGGGGGATCTGGTTGTAGTTTGTAGTTTGCTTATGTAATAGGGTCTTCTCTTTTCAGACTGTGTTCCACGCAGCCTTAAAACTAACATAGGATAAATTAGATACTAAACATGAGCTCTTAGAGATGGCACATGGTAAAGTTTGGAAACCCAGAAATATTCTCCATTTCTCTCTGTTGCTCTCTCTCCATTCCTTTTTTCTTTTCTCATTTTTGTTTTCTCTCTGTCATAGAGGGACTGAGAATGTTGTGTTGATCTATGTAGAGCCAATAAGATCAGTCTGATTTTCTTAGTTATTTTTAAAACATTCTTAATGAGAAAAATATTTTATTCTGAGAAGCCAAAAAAAAAAAAAAATTGATGAGGCAAAGGGTCAATAAGAGGACAGTTGGGCCATTTCTTCAGACATGTGTCTTTGCAGGTTCTGAACTCTGGGGTATCTGGGAGCATAAGAGCCGACTTGGGGCTCTGAGTTTGCAGCCAGGCTCCTGATGCTCTGATGAGGTTGATTTTGCTTTGGGATTTGCCTGGTGCCTGATATCACAGTCAGTCTGAGGTGCTCTGTGATCAATAGCTGGACTATTTTTAGCCAGAGGTATTTTTACCATTTCATATATACCTTTGAAGAGGTTCATAAATCAGTAATGTAAAATGAAATTGAAATAACTTAGTAAAGCTGTGCCTTTGGGAAGAGAAGCTGATGTTAAAGTGTTGTTTAAGAATAGAAGAGTGACATCAATTTTAGATCCCACCCCCACTCCTATAGAAGGCATTAGTAGGTTACTCTTTGGTTTTATGTCCCAGTACTTGTCTGGAAAAACCACCACCACCACAACCACAACAAAACCTAAGGATATTTTGGTTTGCTAATGATTTTCTACTGGAGATGCAGTTGAGCATTTCATGCATTCTGCAGAAATATTTTGAGCCCCTATTGGATGCTGGACTTAACTTTTGGTGCCATCCTGAAGGGTAGGTAAGGTCTCTGAACTCGCCGATTTTGCATTTGAGTAGTGTCAGTGGCACAGCTGGCCCTCCATCAGGTGCATGGTGGCAGGGTCTTAGGTAATGTGGGAGAACATAGCAGACTATGTCATCTGCACCAGAACATGAGCTTGGGGATGCTTCCGGCTAGAGCGCCTGAGTGCAGAGGAATCATTGATAGTAAGGGCTTGGGAGGGGCAAACAGAGTGGCCCTGGTAGAGAGAATAACGTATCCAACAGTGAAAGTCTGGCTCAGTGCAAAAATGAAGGGACATAAAACATGGTTTGTGAATTACAGATTACAACACGTGATAAAATCAGTGTGTTTCCCTCATTAACAGTGCATTATTCAATACCTGTTCAGAAATGCATAGAACCCTAAGGTGCATTCATGCACATTTCTGACACTCTCTACCTGAGTTTCCTGGATCTGTTCTTTATGTAATATGGCTTTAATTTTCCTGACCTAACCTTCCTTTAATCCTCCTTAGAAGAAGTAGCTGAGGAAGATCAACTAGTAAAAAAAAAAAAAAAAATAGTAATAATATTATCTATGTTTCAGGTATTATAGCCATCTTGTAAATGAACAAGTGCATGAGTCAAAGAATATTTGATTTTTCCTAACTAAAGCTTTGACTCTCTGGAAGGACTTTTTCACCCAGTGCCCCTTTTTACTATGTTGATTGGTTTCTGCAGTCTTTGAATCATGGGATACTGACACATTTCCAGGCCTGCAAATTATTCTGCATAATAATGAACTTCAAGGTCAGTTTTTTATATTATCTTGGTATATTTTTCCTTTAGTGTCAAGTATCACTTTAAGTAAATATATTTAGTACTGAAGCTTAAAACCTTGAGTTTAATCATATTTAACCTTTTTATGTGTGTTAAAATAAAAAGTCAAAGATGGGGCTGGAAGTGATCTGGAAACAGTTAAAGCTGATTTCTTCAAACCTGGCCTGTACCTACACCCTGACTGAACCTCTCTCAGGTTTGCACTTATCTTCGCGTCTGGCCTTCCAGCTTTCACACTGCAGTGAGTCACAGGACTGCAAATCTAAAATAAAACCACATAAGTCTTTTACTGTTCTGTCTGATAACATCACGTGATTCTTTTTCTTAGTCACATTCATCTCAGCTTTGTAATGATGTATTTATTTCAGTATTTGCTTGCTTTAATGTCTGCCTCTCCCACTGCATGGGAGTACCCATTACACGTTAACATAACATAATTTTATGAAAAGCAACTATTTTCCCAGAAACAATTCAGTGGAAAGGGTGGTGTTGTTTTAAAAGTTTTGCAGACAATTTAATACCTGACTTCATAGAAGGCAGCTGGTCTTCAGTAGTTGTACTTTCAGTCTGTTGCAGATTTGTTGTTTTCATTGCAGAAGATAAAGAACATCCAACCTGACAAAATTGTATAGTGGGAACACAATGGAGTAATTATAATGGTCTTTTCAGGTAATAGTCGATATTCTGCTTTAATTCTATGGTAGAACCCCAACAGTTGGTAGTTTCTTAAAGTTAATTGCAATTTGGGATCTGGAACCATATCAACAAACATTTCATTTTTTTTTCATTGAAATCTGTTGATTGATCTCATACTTCAAATGGATTTTTTAGTGTTTGGAATGTGATTATTAAAGAGATTATAAAAGCAATGCAGTTAACATCTTTCTTTTCCATTCAGAAAATTCCCTAGGTTCCTTGGGGAGATAAGAGGTGGTTGTTCACCACACTGAACAGGACATCAAAAGAGGATTTGAGATGTGCACACATATTATTTTACCATTAGTCACTTGGTTTTGATACTGTTTTCATCTAATAAAGGTATCCTACACAATCACAGTAAGACAAATTTCTCTAGCCTTTCTCCTGTTTAACTTTTCTTTTAAAAGAAAATTCTACTAAACCTTGTTTTCATTATCTTTTTTTTTCCCCCTAATTGATGTGATGCATCTGCACACTGAAATTAGGTTAGCATTGCTGCCAGGTTGGTTGGAAAATAAAAAGAGTATAAACTTCTCAGCTTGAGGGCATAAGATAATTGGATGAAGGAGGTTAGAAAAAGATCCTTCACTTCTACAGTGTGGCATAACTAACTTTACGATTAGCTAAGAGCATTGATATTAATCTTTTAAAGCTTGATATGGAACCAGTAGCAAAACCTTATGTAATTTAACAGTAATAGCTACAGTCATATGCTATGTTGCATTGAGATTTGTTCTCTTGCTTTTGTGAAGTTGATCCTGTGAGATTAAGCTGTCAAATGTTGCTGTCTCCTTAAATGCCAGACTGTATAGCCCAAGAGCCCAAGAAGAGTAGCTATGCGCAGAATAAAAATACTGGACAAAATATACCAGGATGTTGACAGTAGTTAACTCTCGGTGGTAGAACTACAGGTTATTTTGTGCTTCTTCCTTGTCCTTTGTAAGCATTGATTATAACAAATAGTTATTGAATGATATGTGCTAAGTATTGTGTTGAGTGCTAATTTATGAGCAGAACAAAAGCTGCTTCATCTCCTGCCCAACTAAATCCTCTAATAGGTCAATTTTCATATTTTTTCATAATAAATGTGAAATATTTCTCTAATAAGATAAATATAATAAACATTATAAACCAAAGTGAATTGGAAAAAAATGATTGGCCTTTTGTTGTTGTTTTGTTTTTGATAATTTTCTCAGCAAGTACAGTTTAGAGACTATTTCCGAATTTATCCCAAATATTACCAGAAAATCTTTGTGATGGGCTTGACTCAACATGATTTGAAGCCTTAATGTTGGAAAGAGGGAACAGTGGCCATTTTCCTGAGTTTTGTTCCCAGTGGCTTTGAGCTATGATATTCCATCGCTAAGATACAAACCATAACTAGGAATCATGAAAGGATGGGGGTAGCATGGACCTTCCTCTCTCAGCTGCTCATTAAAGTTTGTGGCTCACTTAAGAGACTGATCAAATCAAATGATAGCAGAGTTTGAAAACTGGCTTGTGTTCATAGCCTAAATAACTAGGACCTTGGAAAATACATGTCTTCTGTTGAGGACTCATAAAAAGCATCTGGAAATACATTTGAAACTTGATAATGAATGATAACTCTTCCCAAAAGACTCATTTCTCTTGGGTTGGTATTTCTCAGCTACTGAAAGATAGTAGAATTATAAGTTTGAGGTTATGTTGGATCTTAAATAGGAAACTAGAAAAAAGGAGACTGTATTACAAGAAGTTCTTTGAGCAAGCCATTGGTAGAGCCAGTCTGTTTTCTGTTTTTACAAATATATAATTCTCAAGGTATTGAGACATGTGTGACTTTATAGAAATTGTCAAAAACATTTCTGTGTGACCACATATGATGTAATATATTTGTAAAAGAGAAGATATGACTAGTTGTAAAAGTGGCGTATGGACTAATAACATGGTTTATAAAGGCACTGGAAGCTACTATCAGCTATTGTGTGAAGATCTCTGTAAAACTGACTTTCTGAGCTAGATTTCCCTGAAGTTCTTCTCTTAAGAAGCTATGAAACTTAGTGGAAAGTAACATCAAGTGGAGGTTGGGAAAGTGAAGAGAAGGAAATGAATTTAACTATCTAAAACAACTGAATGAGATTAGATATAAAAGTTATGGTTCATTAATCAATATTGAAAGAAGATAAATGAAACATGACCAATCTTTAGAATATTGACTTTGTATAAATTGAACATGGCCAGAACAGTGAGGGTCACTCCTTGAAGGTCAAGAAAGGTTTTTTGTTCATTTTGTTTACGTGTTTTTATCTTCAGAGAAAAAGAAGGCATGGGGGTAGTCATCTCCAACAGGGTCTTTATGCTATGATCCACCCCAGCTTCAGACATCCTGGATCACAGGCACTACATGTGCCCAGAAGTCTCAGGGAGGTCCTGGAATGTGAACCCAGGACTTTTCTCAGAACATACAATAGGGATGACTAAAGAGAACATGGTGATTTATTTTTAAGTGAATAGAGCTGCCATAACACATGCTGATCGGTAGTGCCCATTACATG
>NW_006159737.1:0-2000 GCF_000334495.1 Tupaia belangeri chinensis | reverse complement strand
TATATATATATATACCAGAGGTCAACTGACATATGTGAGAGAGATACAGAGAAAGGCATCCCCCAGTAGGGTCAGTCATGCCACAGTCTTTTCTCTGTAATTTTCCATCCTATCAAGATCCTGGGCACATGCACCCAGTATGTTTTATTTCAAGGTAGTATGACCAGGACATGAACTATGTTCACAACATGAGATCCAGCTTTCTCTGTACAATGCCTAAATGCTGCAACAACATTTAGATGTTGGCTTCTATATTTTAAACATTTTTTGTGTGTAAATAAATGAGTTATATGATAACTCATATATAGATAGATAGATATAGATATAGATATAGATATATTAATTCACTGTATATCACTACAGCCTGCAAACTGATTTTTTCCCAGCACCAATATACTGCATATTGGTCCAGTGAAAGATATTACCATATGCATTATTAATAATAGAAAATTTTCCATTTTTGTGTCCCATGAATTTTTGCTTCTTTCTTACATCTAAATTTTTAAGACTATCATTTTCTTTTATTTTTATTAACTTATTTATTGAGAGCAAGAGAGAAAGAGAAAGAAAGATCTGTCCTTGCCAAGGTCTTGCCATACTGTGATAGTCCCATCAGCCTACCAGCCAGGCAGTATCTAGGCGCACATGGGCCCAGCATGTTCACCTTAACCCAGGATCCAAACTCAGACCTCCTAAGTGACTCCAGTATCACATAGCAACTGCCCTTTGCTTTCCCTATTGTGTGTTCTTGGCACCATGGTTGAAAACCAGGTGGCGATAAATGCATGTATTTATTTATGAATCGTTTATTCTATTCTATTGATGAATGTGCCTGTTTTTACGCCAAGACCATGCTGGGTGTTTTTGTTTTAGTTTAGTTTTGTTTTTACTATAATTTTGCAGTATATTTTGCCTCCAGCTTTGTGTTTTTGATCAAGATTAATTTGACTGTTCTGAGTCTTTTGAAGTTTTATATAAATTTTAGGATGAGTTTGTCTATTTCTATGAAGAATGTCATTAGTTTTGATAGGGATTGCATTGAATCTGTAACTTGCTCTAGGTAGTATATACATTTTTAACAATATTAATTCTTCTGATCTGTGAACATAAAATATTGTCCCTCTTTTTGCGTCTTCCTTGATTTCTTTTATTAATATTTTATACTTTTCAGTGAAGAGATCCATCACCTTGATTGTTAAATTTATTTACATTTTTTTTGTCCTTGTAAATGTGATGTTTTAAAAAATTTGCCAGAGGGCATGTGCTTCATTTCTAAAATTCACATCTTAATTATTTCATTTGCAATATGTACTGTTAAAGTATATTGACCTGAGAAAGCCACTCACTGCTTTAGTTTCTGTCAGTAAAACTGCTTCTTTGATAAGTTACTAAGTTACAGTCGATCACAGACATTTCACTTTTTTTTTTTTTTAAGAGAGATTTTTATATAGGGCATGTGTGCTTACTGGAGAGAAAGAGGGACAGAAAATGAGAAATCGCCTCCCAAAGGGATGGCCACACCACAATTCCTCCCTCTCTATTTTCCTCTCAGGATTTTGGGTGTGCATGCACATGCACTCAGAGTGAGTTTTAAGCTACCAGGTCTAAGACTTGAACCACAATCAAGCGCGCGGGAGTCCAGTGACATAACCATTGTGCCATCTGCTTATCCTGACATCCCACCTTTTAAACTGTGCTTGTCAGTCACTGATATCCGACCTTTTAAACTATGTTAATGCAGACACACTTCAAGATGTAATAGGCTCAATTATTTCTCTACCTTGTTCCCTCACTTCTTTTGTACATCACGTTTCTGTTCCAGCTTATGTCACTTTCCCTTTCGTGAGCATAAATATGTCCAACCAGAAGGTTACCTAGAGTCCATTGGAAGCTGTTCCAAGATACTCAATTTGAATCATATTTTTTTTTGCTCAATTAAACTCCACTAAATTATATTGTTTAAAGTTTTTCTTTATATATATATATACATATATATGTAT
>NW_006159736.1:4427561-4442030 GCF_000334495.1 Tupaia belangeri chinensis | reverse complement strand
TAGACATGAAAAGAAAAATGAAGCTTATTGGTGGAATAGGACTCTCGATCCTACCCCAGAGCCCATTAACCCTTACTTTATACAAAATTTAAGTAAACTCCCTTATCTTTCTTCCAAACCTAGACCAGATTATGGGTGTTAAATTAGAACACAGGAGGCTGTACTGACAAGAGAAAGACGTGTTAGCTTGACAGTCCAAGAGAAAAACTACAAGAAGCATACAAAAGAATACATAACCTAGCAACGTAAGGTCCTAAAACGTAGTTATTGCCAATGCCAATGCCCTTTAAATAGTCATTGTCTCAGAGTAGATTTAATAGCACCAAATTTAAATTATGTTCTCTATTTTTAAAAAGTCAAGGAAGAATATTCTCTAGTTAAGAATGTTTTTCATTTAAAATTAACAGAATGAAAATGACAAAGATATTTGGGTACTTAAAGTCACATTTCTACAACCATCAGGAAAACTCAACTGCTTTGTGTTATACATGGTAGGAATTTGTGTAACAGAAATCAGTAATATTGGGTTGTCAGAAAAGTCATGAAGCATTTTTGCATAAAAGAACACAGAAAAGATACATCATGACTTTTCTGACAACCCAACAGTTGTTGAGAATTAAACATAATTCGGTATTATAGTGAAGTACAGATTTTTAGAGGTCTCATGGAAACAGTAGGAATGCAGATAGAATGGAGATACTTTTGCCACTGTCTCCTTAGGATTTAGGAGACTGTCTCTATTTTTCCTTCACTGGAGTCTTCCTAACGATGATAACATTGTTATGATTATGTTTTATCACTGCTACATTCCTTTCCATATCTTTTCTGAGCTCCCTTAGGCTACTTACTGCTTTCCAACAGACCTACTTTACTGGTTTAAACTGCTGCTGTACTGGTGGGGCAGTAACCCACAACATGACCTAATAGAAAACAAACAAACAAACATATATACCATCTGGTAGTGGAAGAACCAGATGGAAAGCAATCATGGGTACTATGATTAATCTGAAATAATATTTGTATTCTTCTTGCTGATAATGCAAGCCTTGATTGTGTTGTTACGTATTCATAGTAGTTTAAATGTTACAAATAGCCCTTAAATTAGATAAAAAAATTCTGACATGTACTTATATGTTATTTAATTGTCTAGTAACAGAATATAAGAACAGAGGGCTCAGAAAATTTGCCTAAAACTTTTGACCAGTATACTAATCATTTCTGTCTGAAAATTTTTGTAGCTATCTGGAAAAGAACCATACAAGACAGAAATCTGTTAAGTTAGCTGTATTATCAGGCCAAAGTGTTGTGTCTCTATTTGGTGGATTTATTTTCTGGAATTCGTTAGTCACTCTTGTTTTGTCTGGACTAGTAAAATGATGAGACAGCAACAAAATGTAAAGAACCCCAGGGAATCTAGAAGAATGAAACAGGTCACATGCCAGTTCACTACCAGTAGTGCTTTTGGCAAGCAGGTAGGGATTAAACAAATACAAAACAGAAATATTGCCTGAACTATTTTTCAATCAGAAACCTTAAGATTTTAGGAATTTTGGTTTTGTAATTATATCATAATCAAATAAAACAACCAATTGTATGGGCCAAAATGAAGACCGGAATGAATAAGAATATTGTCTGAGGTATTACATGTTTTAACTAGCATTATTTTAAATTTTGAAGGTTATGATATCACTTATAATCCCTTGGTTGTGTGCAACTAATACGTTTTTTTCTTCTACTCAGATTGGTCTTCCTTGCACTGGCTAGGAATATATTCTTCCTCCTTTTGAGTAGTTAGCTAAAATTTGTAGCTTAAATACGGTTTCCCTAAGGCCAACATATTAGCTTTCTGTATATTTCCTTTTAGAATGAATGCCTGAGAGAGAGAAACAGCTTTTGACATTCTAGAACGTGCCCAGTGCTGCCTCTGGTGTTCTTCTCTTCCTAGGCTTTATCTAGCTTACCAAAGAATTAACTGTCAGCTCAGAACAGTTCAGGGGTACCAGGATTGCCTGGGATATTCACCATTGGTCTTGTCTATCCAGATGTGAAGCAAAATGGGTGCTGTCTACACTTTTCAGGGACTCAGAGATGGCTGCTCTTTGTAGGTCATTACTTATTGAGCTTTGGGACAAGGACCAGAAAGAATAAAGTGCAGCCCATCCTTTCCAGTTTATGACCATTGTCTTTTAGACATCCCCATTTGAATGTCCTATAGGTCCTAAATCCAGTGCTTTTCCAACAGAACTCCTTATCTCTAGTTCCAAACTGGCTTTGCACTAGGATACCTGACTGGGATAATGGTAACATCATCCTCATTTATTCAAAATAGTAGCCTTGATGGGTCAGCAGGTGGTGTGGTGGTTAAGGTGTTAAACTGTCACATGGTCAACTGCAGTTCAAGTCCAAGTCCTCGATCCATTAGACTGAATATGTTGCCAGGCGTGTGTGTGGACATGCTCAAAATCCCAGGAGGAGAATGGTACAGAAGAGATCGTGGTGTGGCTATCCATCCTGGGGGGCTGATTTCCCACTTTTCCTCTCACTGTCTCTCTCTGGCAAGTGCACATACCCTGTGACAACAACAACAAAAACCTAACATATTTTTTAAAGCCATTCTAATCCTCCATATCTTTCCCTGATCCTGTCTGAAGCTTTGTTAAGACTTGTCGATTTTGTCACCAATATATGTGGACATTTCCATCTCAGAGAATGAAAAAATGTGTACTTTCATACCCCCAAACTTAAGACTACAAATTTAACACCCCTTTTCTGTGGTAGGAGAAGCAGTACTTCCCAGGAATGTATGTGAAGTTAATTAATCTTCTCTAAACCCAGTGCCACTTACTGTACTTTCAGCTTGCACCATCACTTGCTTGGGCTGTTTCAGAAACCTTTGAACGTATCCACTGTCTTCTTGAAGTATTCCTGTTGATTTATTCTTCAAATTTTAGTCAACATGTCTTTTCTGTTAAATGTTTCTGAAAGTGATTCAAATCTTCGTTTATGCCTTGTTTCTTCAACTAGACATTTAAGTCCTGATGAGAGGAACTTTATTTATGCATGTCAGAATCCCTAGTCCATAGTAAATGCTCAGCATATTTCTTTAATAAAAATAGGTGATTTTGGATCTGTTATGAAACCTGAAATTAGTGTTATAAACTGATAAAGTATAATTTGGGAAGTCTTTACTTTTCGAAAAGACATTACTTAAAACAGTTACTAATAGAAGAATGGGTTCAAGGTTTTTCTAAGCATTTATTTTTTAATAATTTCAAAAATAGCAAGGAAGTATAATTTTTCATTGAAATTTAGGATTCCTTAGTTATAGTAAATGTGATAACTTTGTGTCTGATTCAGAAATATATATTTTCTGTCATACTTAATAATTTCATTGTCCTCTTCAACTTGATTCTGTCCATGTTTAGTCTTTTGGGGACTGCTATAACAAAATATTATAAGCTGGGCAGTTTACAAACACCAGAAATTTCTCATATTTAGGAGGCTTGGAATTCCAAGATCAAAACTGGTGGATTTAGTGTCTGGTGAAGGCCCAGTTCTTGTATTATATGTGGCTGTTTTCTTGCCATATCCTCAGGCAGTAGAAGGGTGAACAAACTCTGGACCCACACTTATAAGGGCACTGATCGCAGTCAAGAGGACTCAGTCTTCATGATTTAATCACCTTCCAAAGCTTACCCATCCTTCCATTATCTTTGGGGTTAGGATTTCAACATACGGTTTTGGACACAAATATGAATGTAACTATAGCAGTATTTTTTTAAAGAATTATTTATTTGAGGGATGAGCAGATGGCTGGACTCCCATGTAATCTACCACAGTTCGAGTCCTGGACCTGGTGGTTTAAAACTTATGCCAGGCACATGTGCGTGCATACCCAAAATCCCAAGAAGAGAATGGAGAAGGGATTGTGGCAATGGCCATCCCCCCTGGGGATGATTTCTCGCTTTTTCTCTTGTCCAGCAAGTGCACACACCCTATAGCAAAAATCTCTCTATTAATAAGAAATTATTTATTCGATTTTATTTATTTTTATTATTTTTCTTTAACCAGAAAGAGACAGGGAGAGAAAGTGATAAAGCAAGCTACCAGATCCAGGACTCGGACTGAAGTCAGCCATGTTGGAGTCAAGAGCCCTAACCACCATGCCACCTGCCAGCCCACAGTCAGTACTTTGTTCCGTAGTCAGTGGAGATGGCCAAAATGCAAGCTCTTTATATATTCATTCTGAGATTTTGGTGACTGAAGGTATGGTAAGCTCTCGGAGTCAAATGTCCCAGAGCATATATTATAATCATAATGAAATGTAATTATTTACATTAAAACAAAAGTAAACCTGATATATGAAATAAGTTAAAAGAACTAATCCTATGATATATATAATTCATAGGAGATCACATAGCAAAGTATTTAAAAGCTCTGATTTTTGTCAAAATTCACATTTCATATGTACAATTATGTACAAGAAGTTATTGTAATTAGCCTTACAGTACACTCACACTAAATCATGAAACTTTCCAAGTTTTAGTATCTTTGTATAAATACAAGGTACAACGTGAAAGCAAGAACAAAGAACTCTTTTGTTTTCAGATCATTGATTTTCAGTGGGATGGAGTGATGCGAAGAGAGCGAGGGACACCCAGGCCAGTGCATGACAGTCCCTGGGGACCTTTTCAGATTGTGCAGTCTCTGTGGTCGCAGTAGGAAGCATCATTGGTGAGAGCATCTACTTGTTGAGGCTGTGCTATTCCTAGAGAATGCTGAGGCAGAAAAAGTGGGCATATGTTCAAAGGAAGGTATCAATAGTATATCAGATTCTGTTTCATAGTTCAAAAGTAGGAAAAATAAAATAGCTTTCATATTTTTAAATACTCAAAAAGAAGCATTTATTTAAAAAGTAATGTTGGTGCACCGGTCAGTGGTGTGTGGTGAAGGCAGCCGGATCACACATGACTGACTGCACGGGTTGAGTCCTATGCTAGTGGCTTGATGAACACACTGGGCACATGAGCATGCCTGTCCAAAATCCTGAGAGGAGAAATGGAGAAGGGGCTGAGGTGTGACTGTCCCCTGTGGCGGGGGGACTTTCTCACTTTCCCTCTCTCTGTATCTCTCTCTGGTGAGTGCACACACCGTCTGGCTAAATATTGGATCATTGGAAAAGTCACAAATGTATTTTTCTGTTTCTATGTAAAAATGCATCTTGACTTTTCTAATGACAATAAATAAATAAATTAATTAATTAATTGTTGGAGCCATGGAGTCTGTCTTTGCTGCTAAATGTTGATGACTAAGGAATGAAAAGGGAGACCAGATATAGATGTAAATATGTGTCAGTGATAACATATATGTGTCCATTGGCATGTATGTAATATATAGACAGACACGCACACACACACACACACACACACACACACACACCAATATACGTAAAACAAATATATACGGAAAACCAAATTTGATACAGGAAGGCTGAAATAACTCCGCAGCTTGCAGCTCAATGATGGTCTAGGTAAGTGCCTTTAACAAGAAGATGAGAGATCCCATAACTATTGAAGGGGATAGGCTGCCCTGTTCCGGTTAGTAAGAATGGCTGGGAAATGTAGTCACGTAAAAATAAGCACTGTGGTCTCACGTGTAATCAGTAAATAATAGCTGCATTCGTGTGCTCAGGGCTCAAAGGAACTCTAATTGTGTATTCAGGCATAAAGGAATAATTGTAGGTCAAAATTTAAATTTTTCAATAGAACATGACTGCTCTTTGACACTATAAAACTTTTGAGTCGCTGACAACAGAGCTCTCATTGACATGTGTGGAAAGAGCTGGGAATCTTTTTACTTAGCCAAGTCAGGACTCTCGAATAGTCTTACAAAACCTGAAGGTTAGAAAAGACAGATGTCTCAGAATACAACTTATATTGATCCTACTTTTCAGGCTATTGTCTTTGAGTAGTCTCGCCTTCTTCTTAAAATATCCACCAGGTGTTTCTAGATGTAAACATCTAGCTCAGTATTAAATACTTGTAAGTAAAATTGTGTCAGGTTTTCAGTATTATAAAACATTGCATATTATTATCCTCTTGAACAAATGTGGTAAAAACTGTTATAATACGGCAAGTAGAGGTCATAGTCTTTCCTCTGATAAGACCATTATGTTAAAGAGTTTCCTGTCTAGTTTAAGAATATGTAATCCGTCATGTTTCTACTGAAAGAAGCTTTTAAAAATGTTTTGGTGCCCCAGAATTGCTATGATATAGAACGTTAATAAAAATACTTTATGTAGATCTTTATTAAAAGTAGCACTCCTTTATTCATTTCTTTAATGCTGAAATATTAAGAAAGGAAACAATAGCTGTTGGATGAAATTATGAATTTTGTTAGGTTCAAAACCATCCTAAAGCATCCTTGGGGTGACATTGAAGAGAATTTAATATTATACATTCAAATAATTTTTATTAGCCAGGTTTATAGAAAAGTAATTTAAGGTAATTTAGCACTTTGGCTGTGACACATTGATGTTATTTAGTGGCAGGTGTGTCATTTGTATAACAAGTAGCTAATTTGAAGCTATTATTTTTCCTTCCTGTAGACCCTCACTTGGTTTCCTTTGGAAGTCAGCTGTCTTCCCATCCTTAGGTCTTTATTAGATAGAGGCAGTAAGACTGACTTTATTTTCACTTATAATGTGAATTTTCTACCATTTCTCTGAATTCCTTTCAGCCCAGTTATTTCTTATTTCATCTAACTCAGGGCAGAAAGATTGACTTATTGGGCCAAATATTATTTCTTATATTTCATGTTTTGTTTCTGACGTTGACATCAAGCTGAATGCTTTGAGATAGCAGAGTAATTCTGTTCATGATGTTGACTCTGAAAAGCAAGTCTGTATCCCCAGATGCCCCAAGTTCCATTTCAAAGGCATTTGCGAATTTATAAATCACAAATTTACTTTCAGTCACTCTGGATCATATTCTGTTTTTCTAACAACTTCTTCCACAAGTAGACATTTATTGGTCCAGTATTGACTACATGAAATTTCTTTTTATCTAGGAATACATTATTAGAAGTCATCTAGTTCTCATTATTTAAGTCCTCAACTTTTTTTTTTAACATTTTTTAAATTATTATATTGGTCCAGTATTGACTACATGAAATTTCTTTTTATCTAGGAATACATTATTAGAAGTCATCTAGTTCTCATTATTTAAGTCCTCAAATTTTTTTTAACATTTTTAAAATTATTATTATTATTTTTAATTTATTCATTCATTTATTTTCATTTGATCAGAGACAGACACAGGCAGAAAGAGAAAGACAGAGAGAGAAAGTGAGAAAGCAAGCCACCAGGTCCAGGACTTGAACCGTGGTCGGCCATGTGGGAATGTCCAGCGCCTTAACCTCCACGCCACCTGCTGGTCCCCAAGCCCTCAACTTCAGTCTTAGTCTTTCTGAAAGTTCTAATTTATTTGTCTTGGTTTTGCAGGGAAGCAACATATGTTATTCTTGATTATTAAGTTATCTTGATTGTGAAATTTTCTCATATTTCTGCATCTGTCCCAAGATAAAAATATCTTGTAATTCCAGATAGAAGCTTCTCTTAAGTAAGAATCAGATAATTTGCTTTATTTTTGTTCCCTAGTACTCTACTAGTAACATTTTATATACATATAACATGTAAATAACTCAGGTAAAAATACGTCTATTGAAGACAGAATTGTTCAAGGAGTGCTGATTACCAAGTTTGCTCTCTCTGGCAGAAATATCTTGAAAGATCCTTCTTCTTCTTTTTTTAAGGACTATTTATTTAATTTTATTTGTTATTATTGTTTTTTAATTTGACCAGAGAGAGAGGAGGAAAGCGAGAAAGCAAGCCATGAGGTCTGGGACTCAATCCATGGTTAGCTATGTGGGAGTCCACCATCTTAACCACCACACCACCTGCCAGCCTCAGAATCTTGAAAGATTAAATTTAGCTTTTAGCAATGAAACAAAATGATTTACTCAGAATGACTAAACTCTAAAGTGTAAGATGAGATTTATATAGGTTTTATTCACAAATATTTATGACAAGTACATTGTGATAATCAGGAAAAAATCAGAACCAGTCATACTTATAATACTTAGGTATCATAAACTGTATAGAAGATAATAAAAATAACCTGATAATATTAGTTATTATAGATTTTTTTCTGTGTCTATTTTTCTCCATTTCAATAAATGTGTTTGTTTTTTACTATATGAGCGTACCATAACTGTGATAATAAATTATTCATTAGACATTTGTTTCTTACAAATGTATGTAATTAGAGAAAGTGTATGTAGTATTGAACATGTCAGTACAT
This sequence comes from Tupaia belangeri chinensis, assembly GCF_000334495.1. Taxonomy (NCBI): domain Eukaryota; kingdom Metazoa; phylum Chordata; class Mammalia; order Scandentia; family Tupaiidae; genus Tupaia; species Tupaia belangeri. The sequence goes on along the minus strand of NW_006159736.1, from coordinate 4,433,670 downwards.
ACATCGCTATACACTTGGAAAATGTTTTCCCCTTAGGATAAGTCTAGAGAATTGGGCAGGTATGGTAGAAGAGAGTAATTTGGTCAACTCTTAACCATAAAGAACATTGCCAATTTGCCATCCAGAAAAAATTGCCTAAATTTTCAATGTCACTGAGATTTCATATGAATACCAATTTCTCTCTCCCCTAACTAACATTAAGTTGTCAGCTGCTGTACATTTTTGAAAAGATGATAGGCAAAATGCAATAGGTAGTTTAATTTGTTATCCTCTGTCTGTTCTTAAGGTCTTATACCTCTTTTTTTAATGTTTGTTAGCTGTATGTATTGATTGTAATCATTTTTCTATTGGGATGCTAGGGTTTTTTTTTCCCTAATTTTATTAATGTATGGGTCATTGGAAAAGTCATGCATTTTCACTTAGAAATATACATCACGACTTTTCTGACGACCCAATAATATCCTATTTTTAACTGTTCAAAAATGATTTTTATCTAAACTTACATCTTGAATGTTTTTACTGCATTCCTTGTCATCTATCTTTTTTCTGTGTCAGTAGTATATTTTGTTACCCTTTTCTCCAAACTTTTCTCTACAGTCACACATTTCACTTTCTGGCCAAATATTAGAATCATTGCTCTTTATGTTTATAAACCACATACGGGTATCTTCTAATATCACTTCCTAGCTCCTCCTCACCATAGAATAGTGTCAGCCCTTACCCAATGTGACAGAAGTGTTCTTCGTTAGGTTCAAAACTATCCTATGCATCCCACCCCATTTGGGCAAGATAATTTGCTGCCTTTTTTAAAAGGTACTCTGACTAATCACAAGTAGTTTAAGGTCTGCCTGTCTATATGTTCAATGTTCAATTGTAAAGTAATGAGTTAATATTTTTTAAAAAAGTATAAACAAAAGACTATTTCTCTTTTCTCTGTGTTGCTCTCCAAAGAAAGTAGTTCGTCTTTTTTTTTTTTTTTTGGAGAGGTTTTTGCTATAGGGCACGTGCACTCGCCAGACAGAGAGAGATAGAGAGACAGAAAACGAGAAATCACCCCCCCGGGGGGATGGCCACGCCGCAATCCTTCTCCTCCATTCTCCTCTCGGGATCTTGGGCACGCATGCACACGCACCTGGTGTGAGTTTTAAGCCACCAGGTCCGGGACATGAACCGTGGTCGACTAGGTGGGAGTCCAGCGACATAGCCATTACGCTAACTGCTGGTCCCTCCAAAGTAGTTAGTCCTCACATATACTTAATGGTGTTAAGAAGTGGTGATCACTACATGTAACTATGCAGGTAGTTACCAAGTCCAACAGAGGAAACAAAACCTCTCAAAGCAGTGAGTAGTAGCAATCTCTCTCAAAACCCTAACGTACCCTATTGAGTGAATCTACTAGTAGTATCATTTCTATCTACAGGTACTTTTATTTTCTTTATTGAATTATTTCATTTTTTCATTTTAACTTTATTTACTTATTTATTTTAGTTTGACCAGAGAGAGTGAGAGAGAAAGAAAGTGAGAGAAAGCATGCCGCCAGGTTCGGGATTGAAACCTGGGTCGGCCATGTGGTTTCTAGCACTCCTAACCACCATGCACCTGTCAGCCCCCTACAGGGACTTTTGTCAAAAGATTAATATTGTTCTACTTTAAATCATTGCTCTCCCTTTCCCAAATACTCCTCCCCATACCCGGCCTCTCTCCAGCCCTGGTAGAGAATAAGCACTCATACACATATTTTTATGGCTTAAAATAAAAGACTATTATTATTATTTTTTTATTCCCTCTGGTCATTACTGTTTGTCCCATGGCTCTACCACAGAGATCTGGACTGTTAAGACATTAGATTAAGAGACTCAGGTACTAAAATATGTAGATGACTTTAGCCCTGAAGCCATAAAATCGAAAAGCAGTAAGAACCAGAGTGTGGCTGTGGCAACATGAACCCCATGCAAGACAAAGTTGACAGGTAGGTTCAGGTATCAAATACCAAGAACTATGTGGAGAAGCCAAGCAGTAAAGAGATACAGGGAAAAAAAATACGTGTAGAGGAACAGTGCAAGGGGAGAAAAGAAGAGAAAGTAAGAGACGAGGAAGGGAGAAGAGAAAGGAGGAAAGGGGCGTGAGATGAGATCAGTTATGCAAAAGGAAAAGGAAGATATTCTGGCAAGCATGGGAGTGATTTCCAGAGGCAGTAGCAATGTTAGTTAAGAGCAAATTGGAATAAACAGATATAAGGGGCCTTCAGAAAGTGATTAAAATGCATGTTATGAAAAACCTGTCCATGGACTTCAAAATTTTTTCAACAGAATAAACTCAAACTTAGATTTCATTTCACCACAAAGTTCTGGAAGTTTGCTTGTTAAAGAAGAAGCTACAGGCCTCTTACGTCCTAGGAGTAAAGTCTTCTATGTTTCTTCCCAAACAGTAGGCAGAGGTGGGGAAAAGGGCCCCAGGATAAGCAGGGGGCATGTGTTTGCTGGCTCTTCTTCTGCCTCTCCTAGTCTCTTTCATAATAGGGGTCAATAACCCGCTCCTAAGGAAACCGATTTCCTCCCTGACATGAAGGTATAAGTATGTGTGTGGTTTTGCTAAAAGAACTAAATAAAGAACCTAACTCTTTAGGGGAAAAAAAAAAACTGGCAAATATGTGTATTTATGGGGTACAGTTTGATGTTTAATACACATAGGCATCATACAATGATTAAATGAACAAATGAACATGTCCATCGACCATGTTATGTTTTGTGCAGTGATTAAATCAAGCTGATTAACAAATCTACCTCACATTCTTATCCATTTATTCCTCTTTGAGGAAAAAAAGAAAGCAACTCTACTGGAGCCCCCACACATGATCCACCCCTAGTTCCAACTGGTCTGGGCACATGCAACCAGTTGGTGAGCTCAGAGAGGTCTTGACATACCCAGGAACTTTCCCATGTGGGTCCTGTTGTGTCACACGTGACTGACATATGTATATTTTTTAAGTCTGTTGAGAGAAAGAGGGTACAAGGGACCCTTGATAGGGTGTCAATATGCCATAATCCTTCATTCAACCCAGCCAACCAGGATCACAGTTACACAGGGGCAGGTCCAGTGTGTTCAGGGCCCCCTGAGATCCAAATCTAGGCCACCCGTGTGGCTCCCATGCTACACAGTAACACTCCACTGCAGCTGTGTCCCATTCTTACTTTTGTGATGAGAACTCTTCAGATTTATTCTTAGCAGTTTTGAATATAATACATTATTACCTGTATTGTTTTTTTAGTTACCAGAGGTCATGAATGCTCACCAGAGAGAGGCAAATCACCCTTCAATGGGACACAGGCACATCGCAATCCGGTTTTCCCATCCTGCTGAGATTTGGGGCATGCATGCACATGTACCCAGTGTGTTTTTCAAGCCACTGGAGTTCAAACTGATTGGCCATATGGAATCCGATTTCTTTACCCACTACACCAAGGGACTGGTCTGAAATACAGTATATTATGATTAACTGTAGGAGTCATACAATACAACAGGCCTTAAAAATGTATTCCTAATTTCTGACTCTTTTGTCACATGGCTTTTATTATTTTTCATTTCATAGTTAATAAAATACAAAGCTTAGAAAGGTTAGATAACTTGTTGTAAATCAAAGTTATGTGTGAAGACAATAAACAATAACTGGTCTGAAATACAGTATATTATGATTAACTGTAGGAGTCATACAATACAACAGGCCTTAAAAATGTATTCCTAATTTCTGACTCTTTTGTCACATGGCTTTTATTATTTTTCATTTCATAGTTAATAAAATACAAAGCTTAGAAAGGTTAGATAACTTGTTGTAAATCAAAGTTATGTGTGAAGACAATAAACAATAACCAGCAGTTAGCATAATGGCTATGTCACTGAACTCCCATGTAGTTGACCACAGTTCAAGTCCCAGACCTGGTGGCTTAAACTCACGCTGGGCACATGTGCATAAGTGCCCAAGATCCTGAGAGGAGAAAAAAAAATAAACAATAGATATTCTATAAAGAGTACCTTAGGTGTATTTTCCCTGTCTTTCTTACATTCATTGCACTGAACCAAGTATTTAAAACAAACAAACAAACAAACAAACAAAAACTTGATAAAATCATCAAAGACATTGAACATGATAAGAATTATTTGTCTGCACTGATGGTCTGCTCTCTATGTAAAATCTAAATTCTATTTAGATGGAAATTTCAAAGAATCATAACATATGGAATAGCTATTTCAATTTAGAAATAAAATAGGTCATTTATAAGAGCTGACTGTACTATAAGAAGAGATGGGGACCAGCAGTTAGCGTAATGGCTATGTTGCTGGACTCCCACGTAGTCGACCGCGGTTCGAGCCCCGGACCCAGTGGCTTAAACTCACGCGGGGCGTGTGTGCGTGCGTGCCCAGGATCCCAAGAGGAGAATGGAGGAGAAGGGATTGCTGCGTGGCCATCCCCCCTGGGGAGTGATTTCCTGCTTTCTGTCTCTCTGTCTCTCTCTCTCTCTGTCTGGCGAGCGCACGCGCCCTATAGCAAAACACCTCTCCAAAAAAAAAAGAAGAGATGAAAGTACCAGAACCTGTTTCAGTTGCCCCATATAGGTAAGAATTGAGTTGATGCTTCAGTATTTATTTTACTGGGACCAGCAGTTAGCGTAATGGCTATGTCGCTGGACTCCCATGTAGTCAACCGCAGTTCGAGTCCCGGACCTGGTGGCTTAAGCTCATGTTGGGTGTGTGTATGTACATGCCCAAGGTCCTGAGAAGTGAATGGAGGAGGGATTGTGGTGTGGTCATCTCCCTGGGGGGGGGGTTATTTCTCGCTTCCTGTCTCTTATTTTTCTCTGTCTTTCTGGCAAGTACAGGCACCCTATAGCAAAAACCTCTCCAGAAAAAAAAAAAAAATTTACTGATTTTTGTCATCTGAATTTAAATCAGGAGAGAATATATTTTTATTCAAGTTATTGAGTTTTAGGTGGTAGGTGATTTAAAAATATAATTTAATAAAGGATGTTACTAAGAATTATATTTAAGCTCTGATAATAGATTATGACTAAATAAGGGTATATATTTATATGCCTGTATAAATATATATGTATGTGTGGGTGTATAAATGTGTATATATATATACACATACACACACACACACACACACACACATACACATTCATTCACAGGCTAAATAGATAGTAGATACTCTCTTTTATCCAACATATATTTCTGAACCTTTTAAATTAAATGTTTCTTCTTGAATATATTAAAAATCATTCTTTTTTTTGTATGAAATGCCCATCTACAATTTTTTTTTAGTGGTTGTTTTACTGTAATGTGCTTAGGATCAATAATACTATCAAAGTTAAGCCTCATTACAGCTAGATAGAGAAAGCCTACTTTTTAAAATGTATCATGCATCTATTTTCATCTTGTGACTTTTCTTGAATGCCAGTTAAATGTTAAAATTAAAAAGGTTAGGAAATATACTCTAGCCTTTCTTGTTTCTTTTTATTAGAAAAACCATTGTTTAGATTAGTCAGATAATATTTTTTATTAGCTAAAGAAGATTATTCCTGTTATTGTTTTAGTCAATCTAGTAATGTAATTAAGACTTTTATTCCCTTAATTTTATGTAGTCGTCTCAGTGGTTTGGAAATTTTACCATGGAAAATAGCCAAAGAACCCCAAAGCATCATTAAATGTTGCTAATTTATTAAAAACAAAATTAATTTGTGAGCTGGACCAGCCAGTAACTGGTTATTAAAGCAGCTGGACCCCACATGGCTGACTGAGCAGTTCAAGTCCTAGACCCAGCAGCTTAAAATAATGCTGAGCAAATGTGTGCATGCCACTCAGAATTCTGAGAAGGGATTATATGTGACCATCCTTCCTGAGAGATGTTTTCTCACATTCCCTCTATCTCTCTCTGATAAGTGCACATTCCCTGTAGAAAATTTAAAAAATAAATAAAATTGAGTTTGGCTGACTCAGTAATGACAGTAGCCATTCTCTTAAACCTAGCACTACATTTCTTCAGATCTTTATTCTTTGCTCATATTGAATCATTACTGTCTTCTTCCACGTTCCTTCCATACTGTCTCCTGCA
>NW_006159736.1:4405305-4427510 GCF_000334495.1 Tupaia belangeri chinensis | reverse complement strand
TTTTAATTTTTTTTTTTTTTTTCCCCCCTTAGTTTTTTTTTTTTTTTTTTTTGGAGAGGTTTTTTTGCTATAGGGTAGGTGCACTTGCCAGACAGACAGGGAGAGACAGAGAGACAGAAAGCGAGAAATCATCCCCCCAGGGGGGACAGCCATGCCGCCATCCCTTCTACTCCATTCTCCTCTCAGGATCTTGGGCATGCACGCACACGCGTGCCTGGCATGAGTTTAAGCTGCCGGTCCAGGACTCGAACCGCGGTCGACTACGTGGGAGTCCAGCAACATAGCCATTACGCTAACTGCTGGTCCCTCCACACTTAGCATCTTACTAGCATTCAACATTAGGAACCTTTTGATATGTGAGCCTGAGAAAGTAGAAGGTAGGTCTTGATAATACTTTCATAGGGAACATTTTACAAGTTTTTTTTATATTGCAGAATTACAGAATTTCAGAGGCCAGAGCGGATCTAATTCATGCTTTTGCTCAATGTATGAATGTCTTATTTCATGAAGAGCTCCAGTTAGGCACTGTAGTGTTGACCAAAGTTTAAACAGTGTGTGAAGATTCAAAGGGATTTGGGTTTCTAAGGATGATACGTTGTTTGTATTGGCTTGATTAGAGATCCAGTGCTATCAATGCTCAGACAGCACATTCAGCTAGGATAAGTCGCCATGTCATTTTTATCAAAGGACTGGCATAGAGTATTGTAGACTCCTATAATGAAACCAGATCTACCCAAGGGATAAAATATTATCAGTACTTCTTTAAGGCATTTTCCTTGGACAGAACTTAGAGGAAGAAATATAAATAAGTGGGCTTGATACTTGTGACATGCAAGGCAGCTGTTTGTTACTACCTCAGGTTTTGCCCAACTAGAGAGATATCTGCCTTCTTGGGACTTCATGAGAGGAACAGAAAAGGTCTAGCAAATGCTAACAAAGATGCTGTGTAGAGAATAGTCTATTATTACAAGTTGTACTTAGTGATTTCATTCATGCAAATCTGTTTCCTCATTTCCTTTCTTTCCTCCAAATGAGAACAGAGAGAACAAAAACTGCAGGGAAAAAAGAATGCAACACTAGATTTAAGAGACCAGCTACTGAGATCACTCAGAAACAAGTTACCTACCCTCAATTTTTTTTAATGGAAACTAAGTAATTTATTTTATAAAGCATTCTATTTACATTGTTAGAGTTTTGACTCCTTAATAGGAATTTTTTTTTTCTCTATTTGATTGTATAGTTCTGCCATCAAGGAGAAGGGTTCTTTGAAATACTCCAATATTTATCTTATTTAACTATCCTAAGCAGTTAGTGTGGGAGTGCATATGATTTATTCTCATGATTTTAATTTTTAAGTTAGTAAAAAGATGGATTTTTCAATTAACTATACTTTTTAGAAAAAAAAAATCTAACCATAATTTTCCTGTCTTATATAACTTAGGCATACATTGGAAATCATCCATAATGGATTTATGTGCATTTGGTCTTGAGTCTCACAGGCTAATAATCTGTGTTAGAGTGCCCTCAGGTAGGGCTCTCCATAGACGGTAGAGATAAAGCAGAATTTAATGCTAACTTAAGCCAATGACAATATTATAGATTTCCAGACCTTTGAGACAAGATTCAGAACAGAACTCAGTGTTGAACTATTCCTTGCTCTTCATTATCCAGGGAACATTAACCATACATCAGGGATCAATATGGAGTCTACCAAAAGAGATGGCCACCATGTCCTGGCATCCTCTGAAGTAAACATATGTACCCCTCAGGGCTACAGTCACATAGTCATGATAGTAGAATTCTGAACTAGAAGAAAACCAGTTCTAGCCATAGCTTTATCACCTACTGTATGATCTTAAATTGATATTAGATTCCATGAGCTTCAGATCTTTGTTGCTGTCATTGGTTTGTGTCTGCATTAATAGGACCAATACTGCTTTTCTTGCCCAACTCATAGGAATATTTTGAGAAATTTAATTTTTGTTGAACACCTTACAAAATGCAAATATTAGTACTCCCAATTTACTGGTATCCATGTTTTGTACATTTATTGCCCATGGTATTTAGAATATATTTCAGGACAAGGGTCTAGACACAGTGATACAGTAGTAACACAATGCCCTGCATTGCTGAAAGCCTTGTCGAAGATTGGCGTTCAGTAACTAGGTTGTTTTATATGCTCCAGGTCCATGTGCATGTGCATGCCCATGATCCTGGCTGGCTGATAGGTTGGTGACAAACAGGATTGTGGCATGGGACCCTCTTGAGGGTGTTGCCTTTCTCTTTTTCATGAAAAAGATAAATGATTATAAAAAACTAATGTATTTCAGGACATAATTAATCTGAATATCAGGCATATGACCTTAGAAGTCTTCTAGCTACTTTTTATGCATAGAAGGTGTACATGCATAACATATTAGCTAAACCAAAAACAGCTAAATAAAGGCATAATACTGACCCATGTGCTCCAACCCAACCTCTTTTCAGACTCTATAGGTGCAAATGAAAAGTACTAAGAGAGATTTTTGGGACAGTGCTTAGAAAGTCACTCAAATTTTGAGGAATTTAAAAGAAGAAATGCAAATATTTGTTTATATAAGTGTATATACTTATTTGTCTAGGATTTTAAAAATAACTATACATGATGCTTCTGGAAACCAAATAATGAATTTAATAAATTTTAATCGAGTTATATTAGTAAGTTGGATGTGATTTAAAAATAACTGATATATATAATACCCTCAGTAGCTTATTACTCCTTTATAACTAGTAAAAAACAAGGCTTAATACAATAAATGCTGTTCTTTTTTATTTGGAGATGTTTTTTCTATAGGGCGCGTGCGCTCACCAGACAGACAGAGAGAGACAGAGAGATAGAAAGCGAGAAATCACCCTCCGGGGGGATGGCCACGCCACAATTCCTTCTCCTCCATTCTCCTCTCGGGATCTTGGGCACACATGCACATGCGCCCGGCCTGAGTTCAAGCCACCGGGTCCGGGTCTCAAACCGCGGTCGACTACGTGGGAGTCAAGCGACATAGCCATTACACTAACTGCTGGTCCCAATAAATGCTGTTCTAAAAATACAAAAACAAACAAACAAACAAACAAAAAAACTGTAGATGGAACAGAAATTAGGATGCCATTAATTTAAGCTCAGAATATTGACAAAGACTTTGTGAAGGGGTCTGCAGGTAAGTAGGTTCAGACCTTAACGATAAGTTGGATTTTCATAGAGAAAGAGAAGATGGGAATTTTAGGCAAAAGAAAGTACATAAGCATGATTCTGTGAAAATACATAACAGAGCAGATTGCATAGAATATACAGTGACATGTAAAACTAAGAAGAAAAGTTAGATTGTGATAGAAACTGAGTACCATTGTACAGAATTTACATTTGATTCTGTAAATTACTTTATATAGTGTAGCTAAAACATAGATGGGAAATCTGAGAAATTGGAGACTGGGAGCTTTCTCCTATGTCTCAGAGTGAGATAACCACCTGGCTCTGTCATAGAGAGCTGCAACTCAGCAGGCATTGAGCCAAGCTTGATCTTTCCAGTCCTCAATCTGTCTGTGTTTGTTGTAGATAACACCAATCACTTAGTCACCTGTCCAAAAGCACATTCTCATGTGACCCATCATCCAATTGACTGTCAAGTTTTACTTTTACTAGCTAGTCCTGAAATATCTCTGAAATCTATCCTCTGTTTGCATTCCTGATCCTGTTAACTACCACTATCTGTCCCCAACCCAGCCTCTGCTTTCCTTTTCCACCCTTCTTTATTGTTCTTTGGGTTTCTGAGGCTGATGTCATGGTGTGCATCACCTGGACTTCCTTGCTGCCTTTCTGGTGGGAAGGACCTTGTCCAGCGCTGGAGAGTAAACTATAGGAGGGAGACGAGTTTATATTTGTTGGTTCGCTTGTTCTCTGTTTCCCTCGCTGCTCACATGACAGTGTTCTGTCTCTCTTAGTAGGTTCCTCAACTGTGTTCATACTCCTGTATAGTCTTTTCAGAAGTCTTAGGGGATTTCAGATTGTCCCAGAACCCTGAATGATATAATCCCTTTTGCCAGTTAGGTTAGATGTTCATTTCTGAACTTTTGCAGATTCCTGACTGGTCTTTCTACATGCAGATTACATTCTTCATGCTGCTTTAGAAAACTGTTTTTTCTAAACATGCGATGGTCCCACAGTTTGCCATAATAGAAAAAACTTATAATGATAAATATATAGCATAAACTATGTAAATAAGATGATCTCAGCTTTGTAAAAATATGCTGGGCTTACTGCTATATTTGATCGACTCAGTAACTAAAGCTTAAGGTTTGAAGTCTCACTGAACTGCTCCCCATTTTAGTAACTTGGTAATTTTTCCTTCACTGTCATTATCTGAATATTTTAATACATATCTAATACAAGTTTATTTTGCCATTGATCTGTTTTGAAAATTATGGTTTTAAGAAACATAAATTGTAGGTATATTTAGATTATCTCAAAAGTATTTTATTTGCCCAAATTGAAATTACAACCTGAAAACAGAAGCTATCAATAAAATACAAAATCTACATCAAGCCTAACTGAAAAAGTTTTTTTTTGTGTTTTACATCTACATATCGTTTATCGTATAGAATGATTATCATTAGATGTCAAAATTACTTAACTTGAGGTTTGCAAGGGTGGGGATATTCAGTTAATATTTGAAGTAACATGGCTAAAGTTGTTATATTTTGCTTCATAGTCCCCTGAAGACTAAGTTATTTCTCAAGTGTTTTTTTTTTTTTCCAGCTTTTAGAACAATAGTTTTTCTTACCAAAGTAATACTCTCTTCCATGTATCTGGCTTTAAACTTAAAAATAATACCGTTTATAGAAAGTATAGGCATGAAAATAATCTGAGAAAAGAAAAAAGAGTAATAGAATAAAATAAACAGGAAATTAGGTAGATATAAAGTGACTATTGGTTTCGGTCACAGGAATGTATTATATTAAGTACGTGTTACTTTAAAATTTCATGACCTTAATACAACTTCTAATTTCCACTTAGGCAAATGTAAATTATTACAAAATGAGCAGGAAATACGTTTTTGCTATGTAGTATGTTTTCTTTTTTAAGCCAGGTTGTTTAATTTATAGCTGACATGAAAGGGAAATAATTATCACTTAAATAAAGGATGCAGCCCATTAAAGTGAGGAGAAAAAGTTTATTGTATTTGCTGTTATAAGTGTCAGGAAAATAATTTGTGAGGTCGATACGCATTTTAAAAAATAATGACGAGAAATGTGAACTGTGTCACTCTTCTCTTTACATTTGGGAATATAATGTTCTGTTCAAACAGAATAAAAAAGGCTATTCTTCAAGCTGTGGTATCACCAACCTTTTTATTAATAATAGCGATTATTTAACACTTTTCTACCATGTGCTGCTGCTCTAACAACTTGATATTCATCTCAATTTTTTCCAGCAATCTCATGGAGCAGGAGTTATTTATTTGATTTTATAGATGAGGAAATTGAAATAATTTCATTTGTTCAGTTCACCCAGCTGGAAAATTGCAGATCCCAGATTCAAATAGTTGTGTAGAGATAGATATTTATGGAAGGAAAGGAAACTGATCAGTGACTTAGAGGGAATGGGAAGAAAAATAGAAAATTTAGCAAGAATGTGACCTAAAATGATGGATGGAACAAAAGTTCAGCTAGTTCATTTAATACTTATTGTTTTACTTCATCAGAATTATTTCTATATCACTGCCTTAAAGAAGGGGAGGGGACTGTAATAGAAATGATCAACTCATAATAAAAATAAGCCATTCTTCTTATTAAATATCCAGTCTGCATTGAAACTTTGCTGATATAAATGTTCTGTCCTCACATTGTATTCGGTTGATATGTCCTTTAATCGTCTTTTAATCTATAAATTCCTCTTCTTCCTCTCTCTTTTTCTTCCCTCTAGTACCTTGAAAAATTAGATTTTATTCATATGTATGATTCATGTAACATTGCTACAGGAAAATACAAAACCTTAAATTTGTTTTATATATTGAAAAGACCAAGTTCCATAACATTTAAAAATAAACAAATAAATAAATAAATAAAATCCTCTTTTTTTTAATCAAACCCCACTGGTCTGGAATTGTGCCCTCATGCTGAGTTCTGATCTATGTTTTGCTAGCTAATCCATCAGTCTCTTTAGATGTTCTTTGGACATTTATGTTAGAACCTACCTCTTTGTCATCCTGAAGAACTTCCTAGTCCTGAATCAACCCCACTCACCATCTATTCTCTTTGCTGGTCCAGCATTACTGGAAAACAACTCAAAGACTTGTTAAAATGGCAACTTCAACTCTGTATCTTTTAACTTCAATTGGGTCATTTTTAACTTTGTCAAACTCTTTTAATTTGTTAACATTTTACTGTATTTCTCAGAGCAGCCATTTTGAATTCCCCTCTGAGCTCATAATCTGAAATCTCACTGGCTGTGCACCCAAAGAAACTCTTCTCCTACTGTGAAGTGTATATTAAGGGTATCAAGTGACAATTCCAATCTATTTCCCTTTCCTCCTAGGACATAGTATGACTACGTCTCTCAAGCCACCAAAATAGTTTTAATTATCACCGAATCTCTTCTTTCCTATAGTTTTAGCGTATTTGAATAACTTAATTCAAAGGCAAATTCTTCCTCTTGTGTTTATCCCACTGCATTCTGACACAGAGTCTTACACAAGCCATTGAATTATTTCTTTCCCATTTTATTCTTTTGTGTCTACCCACCTTGTCCTGTATGCTTTAGAAATGCTAGATTTCATTAGTTAAAAAGAAAGAAAAGGTAGCCAGAGATTGGAGTTTAAGGCAGCTAGATCCTACATGACTGACTTTGCAGTTCAAGTACTGGACCTAGAGGCTTGAGAATCCCACTGGGTGTGTGTGTGTGTTTGTGTTTACCCAGAATTCTGAGGAGCTGGGGGAAGAAAGGATTTCAGGATGACCATTGCCCCTGAGGGGTGATTTGTCACTTTCCTTCTCTGTCTTTCTCTCTCTTTCTCTGTCTCTCTCTATGGGGCGAACACATGTGCCCCATAGCCAAACTGGAAAAAGAAAGAAAGAAAAGCATACTAGTTGGATGGATGAATGGATGAGTAGACAAGTTTAAAAAAAAAAAAAAAACACTATTTTTTTAATCATATTTTTTACCTAGTCTGATCACTTTATGTACAGAAATAAAATACTACTTCTTGGGACCAGCAGTTGGCATAATGGCTTTGCCGCTGGACACCCATGTAGTTGACCACGGCTTAAACTCACACCGGGCGCGTGTGCGTGCGTGTGTGCCCAAGATCCTGGGAGGAGAATGGAGGAGAAGGGATTGCGGTGTGGCCATCCCTCCTGGGGGGTGATTTCTTGCTTTCTGTCTCTCTGTCTCTCTCTCTCTTTCTGGCGAGCGCACGCGCCCTATAGCTAAAAAAAAAAAAAACCCTCTCCAAAAAGAAAAAAGAAGCAAAAGAAACAAAATACTACTTCTGAATTTTCAGTTTTCTTACAATAGCTTCTTACAATAGCACAATAATGCTTTATTTAATTTTGGTTGCTAAACTCTGGAGACCCCTGACTTGTCTCTGTTGTCCTTCACAAGGAATCAGCCAATTAAGTCTTGTCAAATCATTTTTCATAACATTACCTCCACCCCTTTGTTTCATGGTTTCATCATTGCAACCTTATGTTGGAATTAGAACTAAACCCCAAACTCGTCTGCCTGTTGGTAGATATTCTTCATTTCTAACTCATCCTACATATATAAATATGTGAGCCATAAGTATTGTTTTAATCACATAATTTTTTGGCTGTGAAGCTGTTTATAAATGTTGTTCATTGTGGTTTATAGAATCTGCAGTTAGCCTGGCACTTAAGGACTGCCGTCTATAATCTAGGCCACATTTACCATTTCAGTCTTTCTAGGCTTATTGTAATTCCTCCTCAGCAAAATTGGACCAACACCTGTTTCTGCTGTACTATGGCTTTGCCTCTAGCCTTCCTAATGCTTCAGCTCTTTTTGCCCAAATCCAGCCTTTTCATGCACCATTCTCTGATTTTTCTAACTTGCCTGGATTTTCCATTCCTTTTTTTCACTGCTTTCTCTTCTGCCTGCAGTGACATTCATTCCTTTCTTCATGATAGCCCCACTTTATGTTGCTAAAATTCAAATAAAATAATAGCAACTTCAGGCCCATAGATGATTATTGTTATCAAGAGAAGATAAGGGAGTGTGTTGGGGGGGGGTCACTTTAATCTATTTGCCAAGATTTAAATTCTGAATCTTAGACTTAAGAATTAAAAGCCTGATTCATAAATTCATTTTTACTAAGTTTGGAACACTGGTGGCTGACAACAGAATGACATTTTATAGTGCCAATTGTGAGGCTTAGTCTCCTAACAGATTTGAGTTATTCAGCTGACTCATTCTCTTTGTAGCATTGTACATGCAGCAAGCCCCAATATACTGGAAGGCCATAAAATCATAACAAGAGGAGCTCATGTGATGTTTAGTATTCATCTTGCTCAGATGCTATTACTAACCAGGTATGCCGATCTAGTCCTACTGAAAGACCAAGTTCATGCCCTTGTATAACCACTCTCCTTTCTGGGCATTTTTTTGTTGTTGTTGCAAAAACAAACATTGTGCATGTTTTCTACTTCATTTCCTTAACTTACCAACTAAACTGCCAAACTCCTCTACTAAAAGAACTACTTTTATATATGTTATCATCCTGCATTTGGTTATTGTCATATTTAGCAGACTTTGTTGTCTACTAAAGAATTTGCTGTGTCAGTGCTTTGAATCTTCTATCCATTGACACTTCATTCTTAGAAGGCAGTCTCATTTACCTTATTAACAAGTGCTAAGGGGAGCCCTCACTCACAGTACACTCCAGGTACTGATGACACATAATCCTTAGTCAGAAGCAACTGTTCCCTTATGAATAGTTTGATCATAATGTTGTTATGACACATGTCACAGTGATTTATAATTCTGTGCATGAGGCTCACACAAAACTATGTGCTGAGAACAAGAATGATATAGATACTGTATCCTGACAAAAATTTAGAGGATACCTGTTAGATGTCCATTATACTTACCTCCAAAGATAGGTACAATGGAATGAATATACTCAAGTTATATGGAATTAATTATGCAAGATCTGCCTCTAAGCCATTAATAACAAAGCACATATTCAGAAAGATCAGTACGTTTTTGTATAACACAGAGGTTTTACTAAGAACTAAAGTTTTCACTTAACACTAAATTAAAATGTTTTTTGAGTTTTCACTTCTAAATATTCCTATTTTAGTGGCTTTTTCCCATTTTTAAATTAATTTCTCATTTCTTTTTTTTTTTTTTTTTTTAAACGGTTTTTGCTATAGGGTGTGTGCGCTCACCAGAAAGACAGAGACAGGAGACAGAAAGTGAGAAATCACCTCCCAGGGGGGATGGCCACATGGAAATCCCTTCTCCTCCATTCTCCTCTCGGGATCCTGAGCACGCACGCACACACTCCCAGAGTGAGTTTAAGCCGCCAGGTTTGGGACTCGAACTGCGATTGACCACATGGGAATCCAGTGACATAGCCATTACACTAACTGCTGGTCCCAATTAATTGCTCATTTCTCATCTTAAATGGCATGCTTATATTCATGATTAGTAAAAATTAAGAAACTAGAGAAAATACAAAATATTAGGTGATTAGGAAAGTCATGATGTATTTTTCTATGCAAAAATGCATCACAACTTGCCTAATGACGAAGTATAATAATGACTACCCTTTTCCATATTTATCCTCTGCCAGAATTTTGAATAGTTTTGCTTGGTTAAGATTAATTATTTAAAATATCAACTATGTGCCAGCTCATGGCATGGTGGTTAAGGTAGTTAGATTTTTTTTTTTTAAAGAAACTTTTACCATAGGGCACATATTCTTGCAGGAGAGACAGAGAGAGCTAGAGAGACAAAAGGTGAGAAATCACCCCTCCCAAACAAAGGGATGTTCACATCACAATCTCTTCTCTTCTATCCTCCTCTCGGGATTTTGGGCAGGTGCACACGTAATAAATGTTTGAGATGGCGGATGTGTGTAATACCCTGGTTTTTTAGTACATGTACACTGTGTGTATTTTAAAAAAACATAATATACACTATAAATTTGTACAACTATTATATGTTAATTGAAATTATAATAAAAATTGAAAAAAATTGAAAGCTTGATAATTTTCTAAGTAAAGTCTATTATCTTTGAATGAATATATAAATTTAACTTTCTCCAGTTTTACAAATGTTGCCAGAATTTGACTAAAACATGGCTCTGATTCTTGAGTAGCAATGATTTAGAAAAGAGCAACATTTCTGGTTCTATAACTACCCAGTACAAATCTTTAAAAGAGCGTCCATGTGATACACCTAGAGTTAGGTTGTATACAAAGTTGGGTGTTTTAACTGCTGATAGAACAGAGAGCCCCTCTACCAGCGTAACTCTTCACAGAGTTTCCTCTTAGACTCTGTCAGGTGGTCTAGAGGATCACATAGCTAGATTATTCTCCTATAAGAAAGGGTGAGGAGGCTTGAGCTCATTTTTTCTACCACTAACTACTCTGTTTAGATCCTCTGATAACTTAGCTTTTGCGTCCCATGCTTGGAACACTTTCCAGATCAAGTTTCTAGAAAAGTCACTTATGGGGAAAGACTGGGGAAATAAAATCATGGAAGACAATGAATTATTGAAGTCTGTAGAAAAGACTATGTCTCTTCATTGCAGTTTCTTGTAGTCTTGCTTCTCATTGATGTTTTTTTCTTCCTAAGTCCTTATAGAGTTCCTTATTAGAATGAAAGTTATCTTAAAAAGCAATAATATTTCCTTGAACAGAGCCAACATAAAGATTTGCTTGGGCCCAGCCTCAGTGGTTTATTTGTGGTGCACCATTCTGCTATCCTGGACGTGTGGGAGAGCAGGGTTTGATGTCTGCAAGTGCATCCCAGGTCAACATGTACATGCCAGGTGTACACATGATCACAGCTGGCTGGAAAGAACTGAGGGAGTCACAGTCTGAAATCCTTTTAAGATGCCTATCTTTCTCATGAAATATTTGAAATAAGTATATTTTTTGAGAGATAAATACATAGGACAAAGGTAAAAATAGAATTCATTTTTGTGATGATAAAGTATTTTTAGTCAGAATATCATGCAAAGAATGCAGGAAATAATTTATGCAGTTTCTTGTCTGAAGTGCCACACAAGTGAATTAGTTCCATGACTAAATAATGTTGCCCTAACAGTACACATAATCCCCTCTCATCACCTGTTGACCTTTATTACAATACCCTAGGGTTTTCTACCTTCCCCCAGGTTGTGTTGAGATTTTGTGAGATTTTGAACTGCTTAAAGGTACTTTTTAATCTAATTGTTGAAGAATATCGAGATCTATTATTTACGTAACCTAAATAATTAGCGTTGTAGATGTCAAGTCTTTGATGTAACCTCCAGTAATGAATAAAACAATATGGAATAGTAAACTCCCAAGACGAATAGGGTATCTTTGTTTTCATGTTTTAACATGTATATAAGTGAAACTCTCTAACACTCTTTTATAATAGAGGTTAAGATCTGTGTGTGTACAAACCGAGTGCACTCTATGACTGAAACTAATTGTCTAAGGGATATAGAAACACAGTATATAGATGTAAATACCAGATATAGTGTGTGTGAAAGAGGAGGGTCTGAGGAAGGACATTTGGGGGAGGGACAGGGAGGCAAAGCATTAATGGCACAAAGAGGTGTGGTATTATCTGTTGAAGATATTTTGTAGATTTATCAACAGTACTAGGGAGAAATGTTCACCTGTTGAAATATCCATTTTGTAAGACAAATAATAATGTGATTGAATGTATGGAAGAAAATGAAATGAAAAAAAAATTTTTAAAAAGGCAAAAAAAAAATAAGAAAAATAAAATAAGAACAAAAAGAAACTACAAAAAAAAAAAAAAAAAAAAAGACATGCTACACCCAAAATAGCATCAAGGCATAATGGATGTTTTAAGTTGATAGAATTTGAGAAATGACTTGTATATGAAGGTCCTCTGACCTTCCGCCCATCCTTCTTCCATAAAGCAGATCATAAAACTCTCATGTGAGAGGTATCATCACTATACCTAGAGTAAAGGAATATATTTATCTCCAAAAACAGGAGGTGCTGAGAGGACTCTGAACAAACAGGCCTGGCATTTCCTCTAGTTTACTATACTTGGCATATTCTTTTTTTGCCCTCTCATATTTCTTTGTGTTTTTTTCGTTCTTCACCAAACCTTCATAAAACCCACTCAGGTTAAAAAAAAAAAAAAAAATCTGTGTGTTCATTATTATTTTGCTCATCATAATCAGGAGTGAATGAATAGTTATTACAATTTAGGATGTTGGAACCTGGTACATGCAGGATAATCTCTGGTTTATTATATTCAGAGGTCAGTGAGACTCAGTCATTTAAATGACTTCCTGAGATCACTTAATTGATGGCAGACCAAACCGATGGCTATGCATATGTATCTATTAATATAGGTACTTAACTATCTGCATAAATCATTAATGGATTTATAAAAAAGCTGTAACTTACTAAACAATAGTGCACACAATATGTTATATATGAAATTTTATATCAAGTGGGCCCTTTTTTAAGCTTCTGAAAAAATAGGGCTGCAGCACATTTATTTTCTCCCCAAATCCATTTATCCCATTGCTTTTGACAGGTTTTATAGACTGAGAAATATAATTGCTTAAGTTATCCTCTCCCTTATTTCTGTTACAGAATCCTTAAAAGTGTTTCAATTGTGTTTAATTTTATTATACAGATATTATAGAACTCTATCAATTTTTTTAAAAATTTGAACTCCCTGTTTATTTTTTTTATCCTTTTGGTGAAAAAAAAAAATACAACTGACTCTATTCAGGCAATTACCAAGGAAGTCTGAGTCTCTTCAGATGAAGCATAAAAGGTATAATATTCAATTCTGTGGATGATAATGACAGTTGTGTGACTACAGAACATTAACCCAAGGTACACCTACATTTCATTAAGTATCTAGGTCATACAAAAGCATATTGCTAAAAGCTTTGTATCCTAATAGATTACAAAGTAAAAAAACAATGTAGGGTTCGAAACTAAAATACTGAAGAGTCTAAGGAAATGCACATACTCATTTTCCATATTGTTATGAACATTTTCTATAAAATCCATCATTGGCATATTTTACTTTTCTTATCACTGTTGTTTGTTACACTTTTTTTTCCCCCTTTGCCATTTCAATGCATTTATAAACATGAACATTACAATAAAAATTATAAAGAAAGCTTTACAATCTTCTTAAATCATGGGACTCAATAGAACTTATATTTTCAATATGCATATTACTGTCAGATCATTTGAAGACAAGGTTTTAACCAGATTTTTTTTAAGAATTCATAGTTTTCCAGATGATATATAAACCTGTAGCAGGTTTTCAGATATTTCATACTCCACATAAATTTATTCCATACTCATAAGCATAATGCTCTTTGGTATTTACCTTTAGGTTAATTCAATAAACATTTGTCAAATATTACTCACATCTTTATTCTAACCTCTGCCTCTGTGTCTTTGTAATGCTAATCTTCTAGGTTGGATGACTATAATAATCATTACTCATTATGGAAAGCTTATCCTTGAAGCCCTGTTACGTATTTTATTTTATTTTATTTTATTTTTATTGTGTACCACCTCTAACAGTCCTATATTCCTCTAATTACTCTTACAGTGTATTACTTAATACCTGATTATGTACTCTCTTGAATGGCTTTAAATTGTGTCATGTATATGAACTTATAAAAATTCATTGGCTATATATATTATATACACACACACATATATATATATATATTATATATAATACACACACACACACACAAATACATATATATATATATTTACCATGACCTCCAGTGTCTGGGTCACTTCAAGAAAAGTTAGTACTGTAAAAAAAGTGAAAACCAGGACCAGCAGATGGTGTAGTGTTTACATCACTGGACTCCCACGTGGTCAACCACAGTTCAAGTCCAGGACGTAGGACGCAACAGCTTAAAACTCACACCAGGTGCATGTGGGTACATGCCAAAAATCTCAAGAGGAGACTGAAGGAGAAGGGATTGTGTCATGGCCTATCCCCCCAGGAGGTGATTTCTTGCTTTCTGTCTAAAAAGACATGCTACACCCAAAATAGCATCAAGGCATAATGGATGTTTTAAGTTGATAGAATTTGAGAAATGACTTGTATATGAAGGTCCTCTGACCTTCCGCCCATCCTTCTTCCATAAAGCAGATCATAAAACTCTCATGTGAGAGGTATCATCACTATACCTAGAGTAAAGGAATATATTTATCTCCAAAAACAGGAGGTGCTGAGAGGACTCTGAACAAACAGGCCTGGCATTTCCTCTAGTTTACTATACTTGGCATATTCTTTTTTTGCCCTCTCATATTTCTTTGTGTTTTTTTCGTTCTTCACCAAACCTTCATAAAACCCACTCAGGTAAAAAAAAAAAAAAAAATCTGTGTGTTCATTATTATTTTGCTCATCATAATCAGGAGTGAATGAATAGTTATTACAATTTAGGATGTTGGAACCTGGTACATGCAGGATAATCTCTGGTTTATTATATTCAGAGGTCAGTGAGACTCAGTCATTTAAATGACTTCCTGAGATCACTTAATTGATGGCAGACCAAACCGATGGCTATGCATATGTATCTATTAATATAGGTACTTAACTATCTGCATAAATCATTAATGGATTTATAAAAAAGCTGTAACTTACTAAACAATAGTGCACACAATATGTTATATATGAAATTTTATATCAAGTGGGCCCTTTTTTAAGCTTCTGAAAAAATAGGGCTGCAGCACATTTATTTTCTCCCCAAATCCATTTATCCCATTGCTTTTGACAGGTTTTATAGACTGAGAAATATAATTGCTTAAGTTATCCTCTCCCTTATTTCTGTTACAGAATCCTTAAAAGTGTTTCAATTGTGTTTAATTTTATTATACAGATATTATAGAACTCTATCAATTTTTTTAAAAATTTGAACTCCCTGTTTATTTTTTTTATCCTTTTGGTGAAAAAAAAAAATACAACTGACTCTATTCAGGCAATTACCAAGGAAGTCTGAGTCTCTTCAGATGAAGCATAAAAGGTATAATATTCAATTCTGTGGATGATAATGACAGTTGTGTGACTACAGAACATTAACCCAAGGTACACCTACATTTCATTAAGTATCTAGGTCATACAAAAGCATATTGCTAAAAGCTTTGTATCCTAATAGATTACAAAGTAAAAAAACAATGTAGGGTTCGAAACTAAAATACTGAAGAGTCTAAGGAAATGCACATACTCATTTTCCATATTGTTATGAACATTTTCTATAAAATCCATCATTGGCATATTTTACTTTTCTTATCACTGTTGTTTGTTACACTTTTTTTTCCCCCTTTGCCATTTCAATGCATTTATAAACATGAACATTACAATAAAAATTATAAAGAAAGCTTTACAATCTTCTTAAATCATGGGACTCAATAGAACTTATATTTTCAATATGCATATTACTGTCAGATCATTTGAAGACAAGGTTTTAACCAGATTTTTTTTAAGAATTCATAGTTTTCCAGATGATATATAAACCTGTAGCAGGTTTTCAGATATTTCATACTCCACATAAATTTATTCCATACTCATAAGCATAATGCTCTTTGGTATTTACCTTTAGGTTAATTCAATAAACATTTGTCAAATATTACTCACATCTTTATTCTAACCTCTGCCTCTGTGTCTTTGTAATGCTAATCTTCTAGGTTGGATGACTATAATAATCATTACTCATTATGGAAAGCTTATCCTTGAAGCCCTGTTACGTATTTTATTTTATTTTATTTTATTTTTATTGTGTACCACCTCTAACAGTCCTATATTCCTCTAATTACTCTTACAGTGTATTACTTAATACCTGATTATGTACTCTCTTGAATGGCTTTAAATTGTGTCATGTATATGAACTTATAAAAATTCATTGGCTATATATATTATATACACACACATATATATATATATATTATATATAATACACACACACACACACAAATACATATATATATATATTTACCATGACCTCCAGTGTCTGGGTCACTTCAAGAAAAGTTAGTACTGTAAAAAAAGTGAAAACCAGGACCAGCAGATGGTGTAGTGTTTACATCACTGGACTCCCACGTGGTCAACCACAGTTCAAGTCCAGGACGTAGGACGCAACAGCTTAAAACTCACACCAGGTGCATGTGGGTACATGCCAAAAATCTCAAGAGGAGACTGAAGGAGAAGGGATTGTGTCATGGCCTATCCCCCCAGGAGGTGATTTCTTGCTTTCTGTCTCTCTCTTTCTCAAAGGTGAGCACATGCACTCTATAGCAAAAATCTCTTAATTTTTTTTTTTTTAAGTAAAAACCAATGTTCTTCAGTCAGATTCTTGGAAACTACTAAAAGGTGTGAACTTACACTCAAATATCAAAGCGCCCTGGAATGTCTTTCTAAACATTTTCAGTGTCTTATTTTATTTATGAATGCATCTGTTTAATTTCTTCTTAAAGTTATAATGCAAGATTAACCAAGAATTAATGAAGAAGCAAGAGAATAATTTAAGTAATATGTTATGGCAGTTTAATGAATACCATTCAGTATAGCTGGTTTCTGAGTTAACTTACCAATTGATGTGCTTTTAGAAAGCCTTAGACTAATCAGGTATGTAATTTTTCTTGGATTACATATAGGCATTCTGGTCATTTTTATAGCACAGTGTGGTTTAGATAACTAACACATATAATCAAGCATATGTTTATTTCTAATTATTGTTCCTTTCTAGGAACATATTCCACCATAATAAAAGAGCTATATTTTATTTATCTTTTCCTGGCACAGTTGAAATTTTCTGTAGAATTTATGTAAGTTTTCAAGACATAGAGTGAGTGTAAGGACAAAGATGCCCGCAGAAACAACTTGACTGGGTTGACATCAGATAAGCTTACCAAAGATGTATAATAATAAATTCTCCTGGATCCTGATCTGGCATGTCATGTGTCATGCAAGAAAGATTGTCATTTGTTCTCATTGGTATGATAGAATCACCCGTTGACTGAATGACTCCAATTACTTTACGTATCCTGATAATGTGTTTTTGTTCATTTCCAAAGTCTAAAGTAATTTGTGACATGAGACTGTCTGGCAAATTCAAAATGAATTCTTAAGTGTGTCAATTAAAGATTACCATGTTGTATAATACTTTTTCTTTGTTTTAAAAATTTTCTTTCTAATTAAAAAAATGACTGTCAAACTGCACTAGATGTGTTTTCTTCATGGTTATTTTTTACAATATATTTCTAACATGGGTATTTTCTTGTTATAATAGCTGTATATCATCACACTGCTTATCAGTGCATAGTAAATATACTAAATTAATTGTGAATATGATTTGAGGATCTTTTTTATTATCAAGACATGAGTGAGCATATCCCTTGCCTTTTTTTTATGATCAAGACATGAGTAAGGATATTACTAGCTCATGCTATTAATAAATAAGAAAAAATTGCACCACTGGAATGGTTGAAAAGTCTTAGTAAGAATCTGAAGTAAGTTTTACAGCTAAGAATGTCATTGATATAATTTAAACATGGTCAAATATTTTTGTTTAAATATCATACTGGAGTAAGTAAAAATGATTTTATATATTTTTCATACTATGACTTATATTCTAACATAATCCATTACGTTATCCTGATGAGTCATGATATGCCTATTCCATTCTCTCATTCCTAGACAGTTTTTGTTCTCTAAATTCAGTCACTCTTTCTAACACTATTTTTGTCTCAATTCTTATCTATTTCAATATACATATGAGAAATCTTCCTAAAGACCAGTTCTTTGCCCCTCTCTTCTTTCAAAATCATGTCCTAATATATCTCAACCATTGCCTCTAGTCATATCCTTGAAAGTATCATGGCCTGTAACATGCAGATCTTACATAACCTACTTCAGAGATACCCATCTGACTACCTATCCTGCTCCTACTTCTCACTTAGTAGCTCTGGTATATGCTAGAATCAAATATGCTTGTCTTTATTTTATTTTTTTTTAAACATTACAGCAAGTTTCAGAAGCAGAGAGGATAGTCTATAGAAACGTCATGTACAATTAACCAGCTTTGACAGTGATCAATTCATGACCAGTTGTGTTTCATCTATAATGTAAACTAAAGGCGTGATTATTTTCTTTTTAAAAATTATTTAATTTTATGTATTTTTTAAAAATTTGCTATAGGTCACATGCTCTCATGAAAGAGAGAGAAAGTGAGAAAGCAAGCCTCCAAGTCCAGGACTTGAACTATGGTTGGCCTTGTGGGAGTCCAGTGTATTAACCACCCTGCCAGCCACTGGTGTCAATTATTTTCATTTCTAAGAATATTAGACACATATTTAAAATATACGTATTATTCCTAAAATATTACAAATAATTCCTTAATATCTAACTGTCCTTTAACCTTAGAAAGACCCCACATTCATTGCTCTTACCCCTGTTTCACTGCCTCTCACTTTCATGACATTCTCTCTCCTATTTCTACCTTAAATCCCATGGTCCATCATTTTAGCTACTCCACATTACATACAGCTTCCATTCCCCTGCCCTTGCCCTTTCTCTATTTTGATGGTAGAACCACAATTATGAGTATATCAGACTCTTCCTACTGCATACCCTGCATCTGAACAA
Source organism: Tupaia belangeri chinensis (assembly GCF_000334495.1). Classification (NCBI taxonomy): domain Eukaryota; kingdom Metazoa; phylum Chordata; class Mammalia; order Scandentia; family Tupaiidae; genus Tupaia; species Tupaia belangeri. The sequence continues at coordinate 4,408,627 of NW_006159736.1, read as the reverse complement.
GGTTAGACAATAACTCACAATCAGTCACTGGTTCCATATTAAGTTCAGAACTGGTGAGTCCTGAATGCTAATCACCAGTGTATTTTCTTAACCTTTTTTCTTTTCTGTCCTTCTAGATGACCTACCACTTCATACCCTTTTCCTCAAACCACTAACAATGTCTACCTGAATCACTACTTTCAGTTAGAGACCTTGCTTCCCAGTACACTGAGAAAATCAAAGTGTTCAGGAAAATGTTCATAGTACCACTACTACACCTGCTCTTCCCCAGCATCTACACTGCCAGGCTTGTCCTTCTGGGTTTATATTACAGATTACATTGTATTGGTCTTTTCCCTCTTTACTATGATTCTTTTACTTTTGCACTGGATTCTAGACTTTATTACCTACTCAAAAACATCGCGTTAGATATCCTCTCCTTTTCAGGCCCATCTCTTCTTGTAAGGAGCTCTGAAGCTTTTTGTTTTTTTTTTTTTTTTTCAGTCATCTTGAATCAAACTGAAGTGTAACTTATCTTCATTAAGATTTACCTAAGCTATTCCTTATTTTTGTTTGGTATTATAGCCAAATTACCCAAAAATCATTGTTTATACCTGCTACATCAAGTGTCTGTCCTCCCATCTTTTCTTAAACACCTTCCAATAAAGCTTTGCTTTTACTGCTCTGCTAAAACTATACTTGGCCTCCCAGTAGGATTCAACCCTCTTGAGTCCACTCTGCTTCTGGCTTACTGTCTTTATTTGACTTTTACATTTCTGGTCCAGACCTCTCTCCTCAATATTCCACTTGGATATCAAGATCCCCCAAACTTAACTTTCCTTCCTCCCTCCCTCCCTCTTTCTTTCTCTCTCTCTCTTTTCTCTCTTTCTCTCTTTTTCTCTCTCTCTCTCTCTCTCTCTCTCTCTCTCTCTCTCTCTCTCTCTCTCTCTCTTTCTTTCTTTCTTTCTTTCCCCAAAGGTACAAACAGAATTATATGAAGGGACAATGTAAATTTGAGGGTAGTGGGATATTTTAAAATACTGTATTATCACACACACACAAGACCAAAATGATTCCTCACCTTCCCCTTGGACAACCAAGGAAAATTAAAATGTTTTCAATCCGAAAAGTAAGAGACTTTTTGGAAAACACAGTACTCGGTGCTGGCAACCCAAATTAACATACAGTTTTGTTAGCTCTGTCTAAATTCTAAAGGCTACAAAAATTTCCTATGTTAAAAGCAAAGAATAAAATAATACAAATTCATTTTAGGACAAAGTTATTCAAAATAAAAATTTTTTTTTTTCCAGTGAGAGAACTGGCTTCCATCAGATGATTTCTTGCTAATATTTTGAAAGATTTTGAACTTCTCGACTTACCTGGTTTTATGGTAGCTGAATCCACGTCTCCCTCCTCTCTTCTTATGCTTGTGTGTGTTGCTGTTCACATTCAGGTCAATAAAGGGAGGCAATTTGAAAGCAAAGGATAAAGCACCTTGGCACGAATTTAAGTTTTTAACATTATAGATCTGTTTCAGAGAATGGGAATCATATGCTCATATGTATGACTTACATGCTTCCTGGGCTGACTTATGAAGGAAGTAGTTCTTTTCAATCACTTTTTCAAGCTGAGTGAATGTTGGAAATTTTAGACCAGGAAAAGCCGAATTCTCTTATGGGAACCTTGGATTGCCTCAAGTAACAAAGGAAACCCAATTCTTCTGGGCACAAAATGAGCAAGGCATGTCTTCTTCCATTTAGACATTTGGCTGTTATACCCCCACGATGAATGTATTCCTTAGGGTCATCTGGAGGGTCATGCTGAACAATCCAATCAACTTCTGGAATATCGAGCCCTCTTGCTGCCACGTCTGTATACAGCAATATTCCTGTATCTGCATTGCAGAACTGGAAAAATATGCTTGTGCACTTGTTTTTGCTTCTGTTTCCCATGAATGGCCAAGACAGGCAAGTCATTGTAGTTCAGCAACTCGTAGTGGTATTTCCCTGATTTACAGGATGAAAAAAGACCATTCGCTGCTTCTTTCAGTTCTTATTAAGGATTGTAAAGAGCAGAAGGAATCTCTTTTCAGAGAGGCAAACAATATATCCCTGCTCAAGACCATCCACTGTTGCATTCGCTTTATCATCATCAACACCAACATACAATGGCTTCTTTTTCAGAGAAATTCTTGCCAAGTCTTCCACCTTGCGAGTTTTTGCGGCAGAAAGAGCATGGTCTGCCTGCGTATTGGCAGAAGTTTAATAATTTGCTTTAATTCCTTAAGGCCAACATCCAGGATCCAATCAGCCTCATCAATAACCAGACACTAGGTTTTTATACATAAACCCTGGGGTATTCTGCATACAGTCCAGGAGACAGCCTGGTGTGGCCACAATGATACTGATCCCATTGGGAAGTTTCTGTACCTCAGCAGATCTGGTACTGCCACCCATTATCAACCCGCATGTGTGAACATGGTGAGTCATTAGCTCCTTAAGAACACCAAAAGTCAGCATGACCAGTTCTCTACTAGGTGAGAGAATAAGGACTCCTGTTTCATTCTTGGGCATGAACTTTAACTTAACAATGAGTTCAGCTGCAGGGATGAGAAACGCCAAGGTTTTGCCACTGCCTGTTTTTTGTTTGTTTGTTTGTTTGTTTGTTTGTTTTGGAGAGGTTTTCGCTATAGGGCGCATGTGCTCGCCAGACAGACAGAGAGAGACATAGAGACAGAAAGCGAGAAATCACTCCCCAGGGGGGATGACCATGCCGCAATCCCTTCTCCTCCATTCTCCTCTCAGGATCTTGGGCACGCACACACACGCGCCCAGCGTGAGTTTTAAGCCACCGGGTACGGGACTCGAACCGTGGTCGACTACGTGGGAGTCCAGCGACATAGCCATTACGCTAACTGCTGGTTCCCACCACTGCCTGTTTTTGCAACTGCAAGAAGGTCCCTACCTTCCAGAAGTGGTCTGATACTTTTATGTTGATTTTCAGTCATGTTCGTAAAACCCATTTCCTTTATTGTCTTCAGAGTGTTTTATTTGACAAGATTAGTTAGAGAAGCAAATGAAGTGTCCTCAAAATCTCCTGTCAGCTGCAGGGACAGGCTGGGTACTTCATTCTTATCTTTCTCATCTGGCTTCTCCACATTGTTTTCTGTTTCTTCAGGAGCCTTAGCATTCTCTTCAAATTCTTTGTTTTCAGTATTAGCTTTTTTGGTATCAGGTCCAGCATCATTCACCATTTTTGATTCTGAATTAGGATACTGCTTTGCTACTCCTCCATTGACTAAAATGGTGGATTTCTGGGGAACATTTTTTTTTTTTTGTGAGGT
>NW_006159736.1:4358135-4405279 GCF_000334495.1 Tupaia belangeri chinensis | reverse complement strand
GCTCGCCAGACAGACAGAGACAGAGAGACAGAAAGCGAGAAATCACCCCCCAGGGGGGATGGCCACGCCGCAATCCCTTCTCCTCCATTCTCCTCTCGGGATCTTGGACACGCACGCACACGCGCCCGGCGTGAGTTTTAAGCCACCGGGTCTGGGACGCGAACTGCAGTCGACTACATGGGAATTCAGCGACATAGCCATTACGCTAACTGCTGGTTCCCTCTGGGGAACATTTTTAACTTTTACATTTTCCACTGCTTCTTTAGTGGAAGGTATGTCTGTCTCCATTCTGGGATTCTGGCAAGGGTGGTTTCATAGACCATTTCAGAGATTTCTTAACTTTTCCACCTTCCACTGTTCCTTCAGGAACATCTCCATTCTGAATTTATGATAGGCTCACATCCAAGGCATGCTGTAGCTTTAAGTTTCACTGCCGCAGTTTGAGGTTCCGCATCTCGATCTTCTTGCACAGGAGTTTCATCTGCAGGTGAGACGTGTCGGAACAACGGCTGGACAGCTGCGCTCAGACAGGCTCCTGTGCGCGAGGGGTTGACGTTATTTCCTTGCCACGCACAAGGGCCGCTCTTAGCTTTTCTTTTTAATCTCATATCTAAAATGTGCTGCAATCGATAGCAGTGCTGTCCTTCAGGAAGGTGGGGCAAAAAGTCATAGAGACATCTTTTTTCCTTTTTCCTCTTAAGCTTCACATTCAGTTCATCCACACATCCTTTTTTTCTTAAAAATATCCAATGTTTAACCATTTCTTTCCATTACAGACACGACCATCCTGTCTTGGCTACCATCACTTCCCACTTGAACTGCCCAGAAGTTCTGTCTGACCTCGCTCTTTCTTCCTTGTGTTCACCCCTAACATTTGCTAACTCAGTGGCCAAAACAGTCTTATTATTAAAACATTATCAGATCATATTATCCCTTTAGTTAAAAGCCCTTTAATAGCTTACAGTCTTGTTCAGAAAAAGAAAGCAGCGAAGGCTTTAACAATGCCTTCAAATCTTTGTGATCACTTCTCTAGTTTCATTCTCATCATCATTCCTTTGCTATTGCAATTTCTTAATTCCTTTTTTTTTTTTTTTTTTTTTTGCAATAGAGCAGGTGCGCTTGCTGGAGAGAGAGACAAAAAGTGAGAAATCACTTACCAGAAGGGATGGTCTTGCCACAATCCCTTCTCCATTCTCCTCTCAGGATTTTGAGCATTGCATGCATGCATGCACGCATGCACGCATGCCCAGCGTGAGTCCCAACCAGCCATGTCTGGGACTCAAACCACAGTTGACTACGTGGGAGTCCAGCAATGAAATTGTTACACCATCTGCTTGTCCCCTTTTTGCTATTTCTTAAATGTGCCAGAATAATAGAGCTGGTTCCCTAGCATGCCCAGAATACTCTTCTTGAAGATAGCAGTTTCCTTTAAGTCTTTGCTGTAAGGATGCTGTCACAGAGACCTACCCTGAAACCTTAAACTCATTTTCAGTCTCCAGGGACCAATGATATGACATATTCTGCTCTATTTTTTTCCCCAGAAAACTTACCTTATAAATTATCATGGAACTTACTAATTATGTTTATTTCTTACTGTATCTTTTCCTACTAGAATGTAAACTTCACAGGAACATAGAGGCCTCACCCACCTAAAGGACAGAGTTGCTATCAGCTTTAGTAAACTTATTGTCCTTATCTGGCACATCGCAGCTTGTCAACCTATTAAATAATGTGCTTCTCCTCGCATTATTTCACTCTCATTGCTTCTCAGAGTCAATGGTTCTGTTTCTTGCAATAAACATGGACTTGGACCACTTTAGGGTCTTGTTTTTGTTTTGCTTGTAATTTGCCAGAGAACGTTTACAAAACACCTACCAAGAGACAGACACAGACCAAGAAAGTGAGAAAGCGCCCCCTGCTGGGAATAGTCATATTACTATTTCTTCTCCATTTCTTTTCCCTTTAGGATTTTGGGCATGGGCGCACGCACACTCACTCACTCAACCCGTTTTTCAGGCTGCAGGTCTGGGACTCTAACTACACAGCCATATAGGATCCAGCTGCTTTAACCACACCACCTGCGGGCCTGTTCTTTAGAATATTTCTCTCTGCATTTGCCGTTTCAATCTATTGCCTTTTTCATTTCTTTCTTTCTTTCTTCCTTTCTTTCTTTCTTTCTTTCTTTCTTTCTTTCTTTCTTTCTTTCTTTCTTTCTTTCTTTCTTTCTTTCTTTCTTTCTTTCTTTCTTTCTTTCTTTCTTTCTTTCTTTCTTTCTTTCTTTCTTTCTTTCTTTCTTTCTTTCTTTCTTTCTTTCTTTCTTTCTTTCTTTCTTTCTTTCTTTCTGTTGCTTATTCTGTTTGATAAGCTCATTTTAAGGATGTATATTTAATTTTCTGGTCTTCAAGTCCTCTTATATTCTTTGTCCATCTTTACTTACTAGACATGTTTTTATTACCAGAAGGTTTATTTTTTCCCTCTGTCCCATTTCCCTAAGATCCTTTATTCTTAACAGCTAGTTCTAGAAATTCTGCTTTGGAAATACCACCTAAGAAAATTTGTACTGGATTACACTTGTCTCCTCCATCTACCCCACAGGCATCATTGCAACCCATGATTTGCATTCTTACATCACTCAAAATCATCAAATGCAGATTTTTTTTTTCATTTAAAGCTAATATGAAAACTAGTGTTAATAAATCTGCAGATAAACATTTGCTTATTTTTAATGTATTTTCTCTTCAAGAAAAAATACAAATATTTATATACGTATGTATGTAATTATTTTCTGTTTTATTCAGTTTTTGCTGAAAGTGAGCAATTTCTTAGTATTTATTATCTAAGATTGCTTTTCTATTCTTATCTTTAACAGGTCATTGCTTTAGTGATGGATATATTTACAGATGTGGACATTTTCAAAGAAATAGTTGAGGCATCGACGCGAGGGATATCTGTGTATATTCTGCTTGATGAGTCCAATTTTAATCAATTTCTAAGTATGACTGAGAAACAAGGTTGTCAAGTTCAGCGTCTCAGGGTAAGAATCCTTTGTTTTTGTCTCAAGTGTTTTGTATACCATTTTCATTTCGGTCAGCTTTAAGTCATATTAAAGTACTTTACTCCAGAAGTGAAAAAAAAAACCAGTATATATTTTTAAATTGACATTATGATTGATCACAGATTGTAATTTTTTTCAAATGTGACCGAAAACACACTTCTTCATGAGAGTTTTATATTGTGTGTGTTTCCTCGTGGGAACCCTTAAGTTTGTCAGTTAATATCTCTACCAGTCAGATTTAATGCTTCAGTTTTACATGCACAACCCTAAAAACCACTGACTTGAGTGACTATACATCTCAGTCGCTATTACTTATCAAAATCATTTGCACAGTGTTTTCAGTTATGTTTGACTTTTAAAAAGGAAGATTTTTAATTATTTTATCATTTTGCACTATAACCTAAAAATAATCTTACATTAGGATCCTAAGTGACTATAAAACCATTCTGTATAAAATATAAAGTAATACCCTACTTAAGCTATGTTAATGTGTATGTGTGTGCATGTATATATAAAGTGATTATTTTCCTTGAGTAATTTTTTAAAGCCCTGAAATTTTCTTTTCACTAATTCTTATGTGTTTTAAAATTTTACTTCAAGTATTTTTTTAATATCGATATATTCCTCCCCCAGCCATAATTTTTATTTTGTATTTACATTTAATTATAGAATATTCGAGTGCGGACAGTAAAAGGCCAAGATTATCTTTCAAAAACAGGAGCGAAATTCCATGGAAAAATGGAACAGAAATTTTTGCTAGTTGACTGCCAGAAAGTGATGTATGGTTCTTACAGGTAAGATTATTGCATTTGCCTTCAGTGTTATCAATCACTTAAATAATTAGTGTCAAATTTTAATATAATTGGTTTAGCTCTTTAAAAAAAAAAAAGGTCATTTCAAAGAGTGCTTGCAAGGCTATGCTGTGGTTTGCTGTGGTTTGCTGTGGTTTGAATGCATCTCCCAAAATTCATGTATTGGAATTGGTTATATTGTGAAGATGCTAAGAGCTCTGGGCCAGCTTGTGGCCTGGTAGTTAAAATAACAGGATCCCACATGGCCAGCTGTGCAGTTCAAGTCCCAGACTCAGAGGCTTGAAAAAAAAACAGGACCAGCAGATGGCATAGTGGTTACATTGCTGAACTCCCACATGACCAGCTGTGGTTCAAGTCCTGGATCTGGTGGTTAAAACACACACACACAGGGCACATGTGTGTACATGCCCAAGATCATAGGAGGAGAATGGAGAAGAAGGGATTATGGTGTGGCCATCTCTTAGGGGTGATTTCTCATTACTCTCATACTGTGTGTGTCTCTCCAGCAAGCTCACATGTCCTAAGGCAAAAACATTTAAAAAAAAAAAGGAAGAAAAACATGCTGGCCACATATGCATGCCCAAATTCACAAAAGAAGCTTAGGATTGTAGTGAGAATCCCAACGGGATTTCATCATGACCATTTTACCTACAGGGTGCTTTTTCTCTTTTCCTCTCTCTCTGTCTTGGTGTAGGTTTCTGGCCAATGCCCTCTGAAAGTTTTTTTTAAAAAGGAGACTTAGCCTGATTATGATGTTGAAAAGTGGAACCTTTGGCAAGTGATTTTGATTGAATCCTGCTGGGTTTATAAGAAGAAGGAGCAAGACAGAGATGGGTTCTGCTCAGGGCTTGCTTTGTTTTGCCCACTACCATGTTATCTACCAGCAAGAAGACCCTCGGATGCCACCTTGATCTTGTACATTCATAGCCATAAGCTCAATAAATTTCTATTCCTGGAAACAGCAACTGGCATAATGGCTATGTCGCTGGACTCCCATGTAGCCGATCACAGTTCAAGTCCCGGACCTGGTGGCTTAAACTCATGCTAGGCATGTGTGCATACTTACCCAAGATCCCGAGAGGAGAATGGAAGAGAAGGGATTGCAGCATGGCCATCCCCCCGGGGGGTGATTTCTCACTTTCTGTCTCTCTGTCTCTCTCTGTCATTCTGGCGAGCACACATGCCCTATAGCAAAAGCCTCTCCAAATAAATAAATAAATAAATAACTTTCTATTCCTATAAATTATCTACTTTAAAGTACTTGGTTTAAGCTGTAGAGAACAGTCTACTACAACAGTCTGTAAAACTGAAAGCTTTTGACACTGTCCAAAGACTGACATTCTCTAAAAGATGCTACAATCATGTAGCGGTACTATATTTTTTGTGGCAATATAAGATTTAATCACTCATAATTATGACATAATAATCCATGATTGGTGATCTGGGAAAGTAAATGTCTCAGTTAAAAAGTAAAATACTTACATGATAGCTTAAAGACCTAGATTTCAGTTTTGATTCTGCCTCTGAAGAACTCAGACTTTAGGCGAATTCCCTAACTTCCTTGAACTTTGGATTCTTCATCTAGGAATTGAGGGACTTGACTAATCTAAGCGTCCCTATAGTTCTTTGATACTAAAAGTGTTTTTTTTCTCCTTATGAAAACGCAGTATGTTATGATTTAATAATAATTATTCATAAAAATTGAAGTTGTTTACTACTTTGAAGAATTTGTTGAATAGATTTTTCTTATTTTTCTATTGTTAAAAGCCTGATCAAAGGAACCAGCAGTTAGCATAATGGCTATGTCACTGGATTCCCACGTAGTCGACCGTGGTTCACGTTTCAGACCCGGTGGCTTAAATCTCACGCCGGGCATGTGTGTGTGCATGCTCAAGATCCCGAGAGGAGAATGGAGGAGAAGGAATTGCGGCGTGACCATCCCCACTGGGAGGTGATTTCTCGCTTTCTGTCTGTCTGGCTAGTGCACACATCCTATAGCAAAAAACCTCTCCAAAACAAAACAACAACAAAAAAAGATTTGGGGCCAGCAGGTGGCATGGTGGTTAGGGTGCTGGAATTCCCACATGGCCGGCCACAGTTCGAGTCCCAGACCTGGTGGCTTGCTTTCTCACTTTCCCTCTCTCTCCCTGTCCTTCTCTGGCAAAACTCATGTGAAATAATAATAATAAATAAAGTAATTCTTTAAAAAAAAAAAAAAAACCTGATCAAGGGAACAGCAGATAACATAATGATTATGTCATTGGATTCACACATGGTCAACTGCTGTTCCAGTCCTGGACCCGGTGGCTTAAAACTCATGCTGGATATGTGTGTGTGTGTTCCCAAAATCCTGAAAGGAGGCTGGAGGGGAAGGGATTGTGGTGTGACTATCCCCCCTGGAAGGGGGTGATTTCTCATTTCTGTCTCTTTATCACTGTCTCTCCAGTGAATGTACATGCCCTATAGGAAAAATCTCTAAAAGGAAAAAAAATACATAATCAAATCAGAACTAGAAGCCTAGGCAAGGCTGGCTCCAGAGTGTAGTGTTAAAAGAAGAATCAACCTTGGTACCAGCAGATGGCATAATGGCTATGTCACTGGACTCCCATGTAGTCAACCATGTTTCGAGTCCCAGACCTGGTGGCTCAAACTCACTCTGGGTGCATGTGCGTGCATGCCCAAGATTCCGAGAGGAGAATGGAGGAAAAGGAATTGCAGCATGGCCATCCCCCCAGGGGGTGATTTCTCACTTTCTGTCTTTCTGTCTCTGGCAAGCGTACATGTACTATAGCAAAAATCTTTCCAAAGAAAAAAGAAAAAGAAACCAATTTAAAGAGTAGAGTTTTATTGAGCAAATGTTAACACAATTAAAATTGGGCAGTTGTCCTCAAACTTCCAGACAACTCTGGCCAGCCTCGTGGTCAACTCAGTATTTAAGTTGGCCTAACAGAAAGTATTCTGAAGTTTGTGTACATTAACACGATTTAAAAGGTGGGACACCTCTGATTGACTGAAGCCTAGATGCTGTGATTGGCTGTAACCTAGCAACCAGCTCAAAAAATCATCTAAACATGCATTATTTCAGCTTATCCATAGGAATTTAAGTGTGGAAGTACTGCGGCCATTTTAAGCCAACATAGTTTAACAGTAGTCACTGCCATAATACTCCCTTGTAAATCCTCAACATCAGTCCTGAATGAGATATGTAATGAGGCTATATAGACAGGAAGCAAAACATACTAGTAAATACCTGTGAACTCCTAGGCCTCTAAGGAAGAATTGATTTGTTATTAAACACGGAGGGAAGAATCCGGTAAAGCTGTACTCGTCAACAGGGCAGTGTGATGAAAAACCTTAATTGTTTCTCTTAACTTAAAAAGCCCATGAAGAAGAAGAACTCATTGAAGTGGATGGCTTTGAGGGTTACTTGGTTATAGTCTACTTTGGGTCACTCAGCTGTAAAATGAGCATAATCATAGAACCTACCTCTTGTCATTGTTTTGAGGATTAAACGAGTGAATGCTTTCAAGACTCCCAGTGTTAGCTGTTGTTGTAGGATTAACTGTTATCTTCTGCTAAGGGTCCCTGTAAGTTCAGGGACATTTATAAAAGAAAACTGCCTGGAATTCCAGATAAAAACTTGTTAGGAGCAGATATTACAAATAGTGCTGAAATTAATGAGTCCTTTTAAAGACTCATTATATGTATATATATTTGTTCAGACTCACTTGGTTTTAGAGGGTTTTTAATTGAAGGTTTAATTTAAATTGAGGGCTTACTTGACTTATAGAATGGTGTTTATTATTTAAGCCCATCATAATTAATGCTTTCTATTTTTATTATTTAACTTGACTTTTAAGATTATTTCCAACAGTAAATTCACCTCAACTTTGTTTTGCTACTGCTAATTATTAATAGGTGCTTTATGTTGAAATGACTGTAGCTGAACTCTTTAGATTGGCATGGAAAAGACAATAGCAATGACACTGATATATTGGGCTGTCAAAAAAGTCATGACGTATTTTTTCTATGTTTTTCTACACAAAAATGCATCATGACTTTTCTGACAACCTAATATATATGTGTGTGTGTATATATATATATATACACACACACATATATACATACATAAGTATGTGTATATATACTTACAAATGTGTATATATATGTATTATCATATATATTTTTATATATCATAACCCAGAGGCAGAAATTAAATTACTATTTATAGAAATATATATGAAATTCCTATGACTGCAGATTACAAAAATCTATCATACTCCTATTTAATAACTTTTCTGTCATTCCAAGTTCATTTCAAATATACTTCTTTTAAAAATTAATGATTGTCAGCCATTGTTATTTTTGCTTTTCCTAACTATTAATTATTCTGGCCTTTCTCTATAGCCAACAATGTTCTAACAGGATTTAGTGGAATAGTTATTAACTAGTTTAGTTAAAAATGTATTTTCTTTTTGTTAAAAACAGCCTTGGTTTCCCATATTCTCTTACTTTCCTTGTAGGTAAATTGAAATGCCTTCGTTAATTCAAAATTCCTTGCCATGAATATAATTGTGTCCTAAACCCCACCATTCCTAGAAAGCCTTAGGATCTGCATTTATCCCATGACACTGTCAAGAGGAAGTATGACAGCTTACTCATCATAATGATGGTATTATCAGATAAACACAACAGGAATTTTGCCATGGTACTAACGCTGATGATATATTACACTTACATTGCTTTTTATCAATGTTTGTAAATAATGCCTTGAGTTTGATAACTCCATTTGAAATTGTCATGTGAATATAGGGAAGACATTTACTACAGCACTGTGCACAAATTAGACTGTGAATTTTATAAGACTGTAGTTTTATTATCTTTTTTTGAGAGCGATCTTTTGCTGTAGAGTACATGTACAGAGACAGAGAGACAAAAAGTGAGAAATCACTATTCTAGGGGTGGCCATGCTGCAATCCCTTCTCCTCTGTTCTGTTTTTTGGTTTTGAGCATGCACGCACGCACACACACACACACACACACACACACACACACACACACAGTGTGAATTTCAATCCTCTGGGTCCAGGACTCAAATCACGGTAAACCATGTGAGAGTCTAGCACTTTAAACTCTGCAGCATATGCTGACCCCAAGTTACTGAATTTTATGATCTCAATAAAAGTTGCTTTCCAAAGATATATTTCACTGAAATTTGTTGTCTTTCAGGTGTCATTTTTGATCAGATATCTCAGATCCATTCAGTGAATTACTTTCACCCCTGGACTTTCCCTTAATTCTAATACAGGACTCAGAGATTTTAAGCTATTTTCTTTACATGTGAATTGATAGACACATTTCCAACTTCATGACTAACATGTGACAGTGTGTGGTTGAAGAAAGTAGGAATAATAAGTTTTTGTTTTTATCCAGGTAAATGTGTGCACATGTGTTTAAAAAAATCAAATTTGAGGAGTCTTCAAAACGTTTATGGAAAATACATATTACAAAAAAAATTGCATGGATCAAAAAAAAATTTGCACCAAAATAAACTTGCATTTTAACTCCATTTGTCTATGAACTTCTTGAAGCCTCCTTGTGTTACTAAAGGACCTGTAATACAAAAGAGTAGTTCTTCCCAGCTCTCTCTTTTCTCAGCCTCCAAATTCAATTATTCAATTCTAGCTAATTCTCACTTCATTCTATCATCTCTTGACTTTTTATGAAGGCAATTGAGGAATTATATTTTCTCTGGACCCATATCCACTTCCTCTTCTTAGAGCCACATGCCCAAGAGATTTTTATAACAATTTTTGGTTAAATGAGAAATCTAGGTTTACATTATTAAAATTGTTAAAACTGATCATTGATGAGTGATTTTCATGTCTCCTTTTTCTTTTTTTTTTTTTTTTGCTATGAGGCACGTGCACTTGCCAGAAAGACAGAGAGAGACAGAGAGACAGAAACCGAGAAATCACCCCACGGCGGGGGATGGCCACGCTGCAATCCCTTCTCCTCCATTCTCCTCTCGGGATCTTGGGCACGCACACACACGTGCCCGGCGTGCGTTTTAAGCCACCAGGTCTGGGACGCAAACTGCAGTCAACTACATGGGAGTCCAGCAACATAGCCATTATGCTAACTGCTGGTCCCTCATGTCTCCTTTTTCATAACAAATTGGATAGTGACATTTTGTTTTTACTTTTATTATTTGTCTTTGTTTTCTATTTATCTTTTGTCTTTCCAGTTGATTATGTAGATTTTTCAGCACATGACTGACTTTGCAAATGCTCAGTTACTCCCAATAATTTGTGCTGTCCCTTCTAAACTCCCACATCCTCAAACCTGGACCTTGCAGCTGTGGTCTTGGTATTTCCCATATTCCTGGGTGGATTCATCCATTACTTTTTTTCCTTTTTTTTTGGAGAGGTTTTTGCTATAGGGCGTGTGCACTAGCCAGACAGAGAGAGGCAGAGAGATAGAAAGCGAGAAATCACCCCCCAGGGGGGATGGCCACACCGCAATCCCTTCTCCTCCATTCTTAGGATCTTGGGCATGCACACACATGCACCCGGTGTGAGTTTAAGCCACCGGGTCCGGGACTTTAACCGCGGTCGACTACATGGGAGTCCAGCGTACTGCTGGGAGTATGCTAACTACGGGTCCCAGATTCACCCATTATTTATTTATTTAATTGATTGATTGTAAGAGGGAACATGTACTTATAAAAGAGAGTGCCTGAACACACCCTCTCTAAAGAGCATCATCACAACACAATCTCATCAGGATTGTGGAGATGCATGTACATGTGTCCAGTATATTTTTTTAGCTGCTGGAGGCAGAACAAAGCCCTGTTGGCCATGTGGGATCCAGCACTCTAGCAAAGCCTTTAACTGCTGTGCAGTGGGGACAGCCCGATCCATGTTTTTTGTTCGTTTGTTTTTGCTGTAGGGCACCTGTGCTCGCCAGAAAAACAAGAGACAGACAGAGAGAAAGTGAGAAATCACCCCTCTGGGGGATGGCCACACCACAAGCTTTTCTCCTCCATTCTCCTCTTGGGATCTTGGGCACGCATGCACACGTGTCCAGTGGGAGTTTAAGACACCGAGTCCAGGAGTCAAATGTGGGAGTCCAGTGACATAGCCATTATGCCAACTGCTGGTCCCCTGATCCATGATTTCTTAAATCCCATTTTCATTTCTAAGTCTCCATTTTCCTCCACACTTTGCTCAAGTACATTTTAAATCACCAAATTCATAATTCTAGATACTTAGCCGTTTGTTTGGAAATGGAACTCTAAGGTGAATAATTTTCCTCTAGATATGGAAAGGTTGCTATGTAATCAAAATGATGTTGAGAAAGCTCATCGATTAATATTCCTATTCTTTTGATGTCACTATTTATTCTTTACTAAAAGCTTCTACAGTTTCTTATTTTTAGCCCCATTATTAATTTGTTCTTTTTATAGAATTTTTGAGCTGTGAAGTTACTGATTTTAGATTTTTCTGCTGTTTTAATATGTGCATTTACTGCTATATACGTCCTTTAGCAATATGTTTGCTGCATCTCATAACTTTTGGTATATGTTTTTTTTATTTTCATTTGTCTGGAAGTATTTTCTAATTTCTTTTGTGACTTTTCCTTCATCCCATTGCTTGTTCAAAACTTTTTCTACATATTTTTCTGTTTTCTATATATCTGCGGATCCTCCAGTTTTCCTCATGTTGTTGATTTCCAGTTTTATTCCAGTGTAATCTTAAAAGATTCTTTGTATGATTTAAATCTTCAATTTTTTTAAGACTCATTTTGTGATATTCCATGTGGTCTATCCTGGAGAATGTTTCCTATGCATTTACTAATGCATACATTCTAATGTTGTTGAATGTTCTCTATATAAATGTGTAGTCTTTTTAGTTAATAGTATTGTTCAAGTTGTCTGTTTCCTTACTGGTCTTCTGTATAGTTTTGTTATCCATTATTAAAAGTCTTATAATATATTGCTGTCTTTTTCTCCCTTTCATTCCCTTAAAATTTGTTTCATATATTTAGGTGATATGAGGTTTAGTGCTTAAATATTTGTACTGGTTATGTCTTCTTGGGAAATTGACCTTTTTATTATTGTATAATATACTTTGTCCCTAAAACCAGATTTTTTTAAATTTAAAGTCTGCTTTTTCTGATATAGCAACTTCTCCCTTTTAGTTATCATTTGCATGATACATCTTTTCACTTGTTTTTACTTTCAGAGTATGAGTGTTTCTTGACAACAGCAAATAATTAAATTCTGGGTTTTTAAAATCTATTTGATCAATCTATGTCTTTTGACTGGGGAGTTTAATCCATTTACCTTTAAACTAATTATTTATAGGGAAGAAATCACTAGTGCCACTTCTTTGATTTCTATATATGTGGTGGCTTGTTTGTCCTGCCTCTCATCTTACTGCCTTTCTTTGTTTTGTTGTGGGGTTTTGTTTTTGTAGTAAGATGCTTTGATTGCTTTACTTTCCTTCTCTACATGTTCTATAAATACTTTATTTTTGATTACCATTGAAATTAAAACATTTTAAAGTTATAGCATTCTATTTTTTTCTTTTTTTTTTAAAGAGGTTTTTGCCTTAAGGCATGTGTGCTCACTGGAGAGAGAGAGAGAGAGACAGAGATTATGAGAGGGAAAGTGAGAAATCACCCCCCCCCCCAGGCCATTCTCTTCCTGAGATCTTGGACGCACACACACACACACACACACACACACATGTGCCCAGCCTGATTTTTAAGCCACCAGGTTGGGAACTCAAACCACAGTCAGACATATAGGAATCCAGCCATGTAACCACTACTCCATCTGCTGGTCTCAAGTTATAGCATTCTATTTTAACTGATAATAACTCCAATCACATACAGAACTGCTCCTTTCCAACTCTATCCCCTACATCATGTTCTTGATGCTACAGATTACATCTTTATATATTATGTAGCAATTAACAGGTATAACGTTTTTTATAAACCGGTTTTATTTTTTGAATTCCATGCACTAAAGGTATAATAGTACAGGTTACTATCTATCTATCTATCTATATTTTTTTTTCTGAATCTTGTATTTCTCTTTGGGCCTGTTGTTGCTATCTACCATCATTTTTGTTCTAAGGACTTCTTTTAGAATAGATCAACTAGTAATGAACTTCAATTTTAGTTATCTGAGGAGATCTTTTTTTTTTTTTTTTTTTTGGGGGGGGGCTGAGATTTTTGCTATAGGGCCTGTGTGCTTGCTAGAGAGAGAGATAGAAAGTGAGACATAACCTCTTAGGAGGGATGGCCACTGGCCACCCTGCAATCCCTTCTCTTTCTGGGATCTTGGGCATGCACACACATGCACCTAGTGTGAGTTTAGAGCCCTGGATCTGGGACTCAAACTTTGATCGGCCATGTGGAAGTCCAGCGACGAAACAACTATGTTATCTGCTGGTTCTGAAAATCTTAATTTCTCCATTTTTGAAGGCCAGTTTTCCTGAACATAGTTTTCTTTGTTGCATTTTTGTTACAGTTTTTTGACTATACATTTCCACTCCCTTCTTGCCTACAAAATTTCTGAAGAGAAAGTCACTGATAATCTTATAGAAATGCTCATATATGTGACAAATTGCTTTTCTCTTGATACCATCAAGATTCTCTGTCTTGGGGCTGGCAGGTTGGGTGGTAGTTAAAGGTGCTGGACTCCCACATGTCAACCACAGTTTGAGTTCCAGACCTGGTGGCTTTCTTTCTCTCTCTCTCTCTCTGTTCAAAATTGAAAAATAATGATAATAAATTAATAATTATTCAAAAAAAAAGATTCTCTGTTTTTGACTTTAGACCAGTTTGATTATGATATGTCACATGATTCTCTTTGGATTTATCCCAGTTTGAGTTCTTTAAATTTCTTGAATGTGCATGTCAAATTTTCCCACAGACTTGAAAAATTTTTGGCTCTTATTTCTTTAGGTAACGTACTGACTCTATTCTTTTACTTATGTTCCCATAAAGCATATGTTGTCTAATAGTACTGCAAGATTTTTAGTCCCTCTTTTCCTCATTCTTTCTTTTTGCTCTTTTGACTCAATGATTTCACATGATTGATTATTTATTCTGCTTGACCAAATCTGTTATTAACTTCTAATGGACTGTTGAATTCACTTGTCTTTTTCCTCTCCAGAATTTTCATTTGTTTCTTTTTTTATAGTTTCTGTCTCTTTTTCTTATTTTATTGCTGTATTGTTTTCCTGATTTTTTTCTTCTATGTTCTTTTTTAGTTCATTAAGCATTTTTATGATCACTATTTTAAATTCTTTGTCAGGCATTGCATATATTTGCATTTCTTTAAGATCAGTTTCTGTATTTTTTTTTCTTTTTTCCAGCCAGGTTTCTGTTTCTTTATATACCTTAAACTTTGTCTAGTCTTTGTATACACTGTGTTTGACCTGTCAGCTTGGCTGGAGAGTCTAGATCACTCACATCTTTTTTGATCTCTTGCTTCCTTGGTATATACCTACTCTTGGTATATACTACTTAGCATATATTACTTGGTATATGCAATTCTGATATGCTGCTTGTCTGTTATCAGTGGTTTCCAAGCTCTGGTGTCAAAATTATCAAAACAGAAACCAGTCCATTGGGCAGCCTTCCCAAAGAAGTCAGATGCATGGTCTACATTTTTTAGCATAAGTAAGGAGCCTCAGTTCAAGGGAATTAATGACTATTTGTTCCACACAATGGTGAGAGAGGTACAAGTGGGCATACAGATCACCACAAGTTTTTCTACTCCTTTGCTGGAATTGGATTTTGATTTTACAATGGATGGTGTACTGTAGCTTCTCTATTGGCCTCTAAGAGTTCCTACAGATGTCACCTGAACCATTTATCTTTAGCTTAGAATCTTTAGGGGGAAATAGGGCTTGTAGCTTTCTAGTCTGTCATCTTACTGACCTTGAGTGTGTGTTTTTAAAAGTATTTGTGCATTTTCTCTGTATCTTTCAAGTGCCATTTTAGCCTCTGTTTGCATCTAAGCTTTAAAACTACCTTCTAGATTTTCTTCAAATGTCTATGGATCCTTTTAAAGGGATTGATATTTAAGAATGAGGGGCCATAAGGCTTATTAGAAACTATTTGGGAAGTGGTTATCAACAGTTAAGTTTACTTTAGAGTAATTGGATGAGGTCCTGGCAATTTTACAGGAAGATCTCCAAATGTCAGCATAAATAGCTTATTTATCTGGGGCCGTTCATTGTTCTCCGATAATAATTTCTTTCTCTGAAAGTTGGTAGAGGGGACAGAATTTTGAGTTAATTCTGAAAAAAGGTATTCTAGAAGCAGAATGGTGACAAGAGATGAAAATCTATTCATTGTTATTTCTAGCTTCATTTTATCTTTGTGCTATTTAAAATCTCAGAACGGCATTTTCTGGGTTGGTTTCTGTTTAAATGAACCTTGGGTATTCTGAAAGGAATAGAGGGAATGGTACATGGAAGAGAGAAGAGAAGGGAACCTGGAGGCCCAACCACTCAGCATAGGGACTTTGCCAATCCATTATTTATTTTCTTTGACAGTTGTTTTTTTTTGTTTGTTTTGTTTTTTGTTTTGTTTTGTTTTGTTTTGGGTTTTTTGGCGATAGGTCATGCGCACTCGCCAGACAGACAGAGAGAGATAGAGAGCCAAAAAAGCAAGCAATCACCCCCCCGGGGGGATGGCCATGCTGCAATCCCTTCTCCTCCATTCTCCTCTCGGGATCTTGGGCATGCACACACACTGCTGGTCCCAGCCAATCCATTATTTATCTGTCTCCATGGCTTTAGTAACCCACTATCCATAGTGCCCTTTGTTTCTCATGTTGAATCCAATAAAAATTCTGCTGGGCCCAACTGGCTTATTCTCATTATTACCCAGCTTACATAAACTTCTTCTGAGTCAGCCACTACTTTTCCAGCAGAATTCTGTCTTCTAGGGAACCAGCAGTTAGCGTAATGGCTATGTCGCTGGACTCCCACGGAATTGACCGCGGTTTGCGTTCTGGACCCGGTGGCTTAAAACTCACACCGGGAACGTGTGCATACATACCCAAGATCCCGAGAGGAGAATGGAGGAGAAGGGATTGCGGTGTGACCATCCCCCCAGGGGGATGATTTCTCACTTTCTGTCTCTAATGTCTCTCTCTGTCTGTCTGGAGAGCGCACGTGCCCTAAAGCGAAAATCTCTCCAAAAAAAAAAAAAAATTCATTTATGTAAATAAAAGAATATGTAAATATGTAAATAATTATTTCAACTGCTTCCCTTGCTGCTTTTTTTAGTAGCATATGGGGAAGAAAAAGAAATAAAAAGCATGTTAATCTAAAATTAATAAAACCTTTCTTTTTTTCTAGCACAAGCATCTCTTTCTATTCTTTTTTTTTTTACTTTGAAAATAACTTTTTGTTATCATTTATTTTCCACAACAGATTTTTTGAGTGTTCACAAGTTGCAAGCATCATTCTTAACCCCTGGGAATATAGCCCTAGGCAAGCTATACAAGGTCACTAAGCTTAGAGAATTTTTATTTTAGTGAGCAGTGGAGACAAAGAGAAAGCACTTAAGAAAATACCAAATAATAAAGGATATTGGAGGAATTAAACTAGAGAAATGATCAGGTAAAGACTTAGAATAGCATGGTCACAAATGTCCTTTAAGCAAAAATCAGTCAAGGACTAATCAAAGAGAAAAAAGTGTTACATAGAGAACTATAAGTGCTAAGGTTCTGGGGCATATATCTGAACAGGAGATCAGTGTGGTAGGAACACGTTAGGCAGGGCAAGAGCTATCTATGGTATAAGTGGAAAATAGGCAAGGTAAAACTTCTCTTAAGCCAGGTTAGGTAAGAAGTGTGAATTTTATTTTAAGCAAAATGGAAAGCTCTATGTAGGAGGAGTGTGACATGACCCAATTTGTATTTCAAAAAGATTACTCCTGCTGCTGTGTTGTTGGGAAAATGAGCAAATGAGGAAGCTAAGAGTCAAATTCGTCAATGATGCCTTAGACCAGGGTAAAGGAGGATAGGTGAGATGTGTGAAAGAGTTTGGAATTAGAATCAGTAAGACTTTTCGATCCCTGTTGGTTCTGAGGAAAAATAAATTCCAAGATGACTATTTGTTTTCTGAGTCCTGATCATCTGAAAAGATGGTTGAGCCAGTAACTGAAGACTTGGGAGAAGAACAGGTTGTGGACAGCAGATCTGGTAGATAAAGACTTAGGAATCAGATACATTGAGTTGATAAGACCCATTAACATTCTAAGTACTGGGACCAGCAGTTGGCGTAATGGCTATGTCGCTGAACTCCCATGCAGTCGACCGCAGTTCAAGTCCCGAACCCAGTGGCTTAAATTCATGCCAGGTGCATGTGCGTGCATGCCAAAGATCCCGAGAGGAGAATGGAGGAGAGGGGATTGCAGTGTGGCTATCCCCCCTGCGGGTGATTTCTCCCTTTCTGTTTCTCTGTTTCTCTCTGTCTTTCTGGCAAGCACACGCTATAGAAAAAAACCTCTCAAAAAAAAAAAAAAATTGCAAGTACAAATTGTACCCTATTCCAGAAATAAAAAGTTAGCTCAGGCAACACAGAGTGCCTCTGTCTCCTTGTCCTTTGCATTACCTCCCATTGTATCATGTGTTAAGTACTCTAAAGTTATTAAAAATTTTAAGTTCATGGAAATTATATTCTGTATTAAAATATCTTGATTGGCATTTGACTGGCGTGGTTTATGGTACATTTACCGGTCTGTGAACTCTGAGTACAATGAAGTTTTTTAGTGACTTTACTGACTAAGGCTGGTGCCCACAGATCCCTGAGTCCAGGCAGCCTAAATGACCCTTACTTGACGAGCCACCAAGATAGAAGTCTGAAGGCACTGATCTCTCAAAATGTATGCATTGCCATCGTATATCTTGCATTTCTACGTTGGAGTTCTGAAGGATTTGTAGTCTTTATGCTGTCCTTGTTCTCGTTTGGGGCTTAAGGAAAATGAGGCCCAAGCTCCTATGGCTATAGCTCAACAGAAATCAGGTCTCTCATCTTTTTCTCCAGTGCTAGCTTTCCTGCACCCTACCAAGATGGTATATATAAAATATAATTTTATTTTTTTAATCCATAAAATCTTGTAGGCAGATGCAAAATGCGCAGCAAGTTTTTCTTTGAACTTCTAGAAAGTAGGATAAAAAAATTAGAGGTAGATTCAAAGCCCAATCTTGATTTCTTTGTAATGATGAAAATATTTTATAGTAGTCAAGGAAGACAAACAAAAGCACTTTTTTGGTCAACATTATAGTCACATTTCTGTTTACTAGAATTATATATGATCAGTTTTTTCACTTGTAAAATTGTTTTCTTTTCTTCTGCTTTTGTTTTTCCAGCTATATGTGGTCATTTGAAAAAGCTCACCTCAGCATGGTTCAGATAATCACAGGACAACTTGTTGAGTCGTTTGATGAAGAATTTAGAACTCTCTTTGCCAGATCCTGTGTCCCTAGTGTATTTGCTCAAGAAGAATCAGCAAGGATAAAGCATGGCAAAGCACTGTGGGAGAATGGAACTTACCAGCGTTCCGTTTCTTCATTAGCTTCTGTTTCTAGCCAAAGAAACCTTTTTGGTATGCAAGACAAAATAAATAAACTAGATTCTAGTTACTTCAAAAATAGAGGGATATATACGCTAAATGAGCATGACAAATACAGTATGAGAAACTATGGATACAAACCTCATTTTGTCCCAAATTTTAATGGTCCAAGCACAGTTCGTCCGTTTCAGCCCAGTCAGATAAATGAAAATTGGAAAAGGCATAGTTATGCTGGAGAACAGCCAGAAACAGCTCCATACCTGTTGCTTAACAGGGCTCTGAATCGCAACAGTAATCCACCTGGTCATTGGCAAAGACCGTCAGATAGTCTCAGTGTAGCATCCTCATCACGGGGAGGCTATGCAAGCCACCATAACATCCCTGCCCAGAGTTTTGCCAATCGGCTTGCCCAGAGAAAAACAACAAATCTTGCAGAAAGGAATTCAAATGTGCGGAGGTCTTTTAATGGAACAGATAATCACATCCGCGTTTTGCAACAACGCATGCCAACCCTTGAACATACCACAAAGACATTCTTACGTAACTGGAGAATTGAATCTTACTTAAACGATACTTCAGAAGCTACACATGAATCAAATGGGTCAGCTTTAGGTGAACGAGTTGAAGGCTATGAGAGTCCTGAGTCTGTGAAAGCCAACGCCATTTATACTCATTCTCGACTTCGCTCCTCTTTTGTATTTAAACCAACTTTACCTGAGCAACAGGAGGTTAACAGTTGTACAACTGGCTCCTCAAATTCAACCATCATTGGTTCCCAGGGAAGTGACACACCTAAAGAGGTCCCAGACACCCCTACAAGTGCAGGGCCTGTGAGTGACAAACCTTTGCCAGAATCTGTCCCTGTGCTCCCATCACAGTCAGAACTGCCGAAGATGCATACCTTACAGGTCCCTGAAAACCACTCAACAGTGTTAACCCAAGCTACAAATGGACACACAGAGTCCAACAACTATATATACACAACTTTGTGTGTAAATAAACAGACAGAAAATCTAAAGAATCAACAAAACGAGAATCTACTTAAAAGACGAAGTTTCCCGATCTTTGACCACTCAAAAGCCAATTTAGATCCTGGAAATAGTAAACATTATGTATACAGTACACTTACCAGGAATCGAGTTAGACAACCAGAAAAACCCAAAGAGGATTTGCTGAAGAGTTCGAAGAGCATGCACAATGTGACACATAACGTGGAAGAGGAGGAGGAGGTGATCAAGAGAGCGCCTGTAAGTGGCACTGCTACCAAGTCCGTTTCCATTGCTGCCTTACTTGATGTGAATAAAGATGAACACAACAAAGAGCTCACTGTGAAGAAAGAAGTCAAGGGCTCCCCGAGCTTTTTGAAAAAGGGGTCTCAGAAGTTAAGATCATTCCTTAGCCTTACTCCAGAAAAGAAAGAAAATCTATCCAAAAATAAAGCACCGGCCTTTTATAGGATGTGTAGTAGCTCTGACACTTTAGTTTCCGAGGGTGAAGAGAATCAAAAACCAAAGAAATCAGAACCAAAGGTTGATTCATCTCCTAGAAGGAAGCGCTCTTCATCATCAAACTCACAAGGCAGTATTCACAAAAGCAAGGAGGATGTAACTGTTAGCTCATCTCAGGGGATTAACTCCCCCTCAGATGAAAGCAATAAAAGAATACCTTCCCCAGGTCTGGCGGAAAGGAAGTTCTTGGAAAGGGCAGGGGATGCCTCTGCCCCAAGATTTAACACCGAACAGATCCAGTACCGAGATTCAAGAGAGAGTAATGCAGTTGCCCCTGAAAGAAGACTAACTTCTTCTCCAAGGCCAAAGTCCACTGAACTTATAAGATCTCATTCAACTGACCGACGCATTTATAGTAGGTTTGAGCCATTTTGTAAGATTGAGAGTTCTGTTCCACCAACCAGCAACATGCCACATACCAGTATAAACCGCCCAGAAATAAAATCCACAACTATGGGTAATAGTTATGGCAGGTCCAGCCCCATGCTTAATTACAACACTGGTGTTTACCACTCATATCAACCAAATGAAAACAAGTTTCGGGGATTTATGCAAAAGTTTGGAAACTTCATACACAAAAATAAATGAAATGCTATAATATCAAATAGCTATTAAAATACAAAATGAAAGTGGCTATAAATTTTGTCCAAGGTATCCTTTGGACAGCTTTTGTAACATGTCAGTAGCTTGCTGTAGGGGGCAGAACTATTGGGATAATATACAGTAAAGTTACTGTTCTGTGTGTTGAAGTTAGTTGTTTTAGTTATATTATAGATGGACTTTCCCTGTAAAGAAGTGAGTTTTTTAAATGGTTAAAAAAAAAGATGTAATTAAATTTAGTTTATTTTTGTTTATTTTTCCAGACTGAAGGTCTTTGTAGGCCTTAATTAGAACATTTGTGGAGAGACAGTATGCATATTTTGACCATTCATTCCAAAGTCTTTTTAGAAAAGAAAGGATCATCCTATCAGTAATCCTTTGTAATATGTCTTCATGGTATTTTCACATCTTCAGAAATATCAAAACAAGATAAGACAAAGAAGACAGAGCTTTTTGTTTTTAATGACCTTTAAATTCTACAGATAGTTTGCTATATTTTATTAATGGTTTATTAGTCTTTTTTTTTTTTAAGAAAAATTTTTGCTACAAGGTGCACACGCTCACCAGAGAAACAGAGAGAGAAGTGAGAAATAACCCCCGCCCCCCACTCCCACCCCCCGGGATAGATACACCTCAATCCCTTCTCCTCCATTCTCTCAGGATTTGGGGCGTGTATGCAAACATGCTTGGCGTGAGTTTCAAGCCACCAGGTTCAGGACTCCAAACATGGTCAACCATGTGGGAGTCCAGCAACTAATCATTACACCACACCATCTGCTGGTCCTGATGGTTTATTAATCTTGAAGCACTGGACAACTATATAGGAGCAATGGTACTGTTTAAACTATGTAGCTCAGTAATTTTTAATTTTGCCCAAAAACTTTGCAAAGTATCAGCCTTTGAGTCTTGTGCAGTACAAATTACATTCTTCTTCTTCTTTTTTTTTTTTTTTAAGAGATTTTTGATATAGGACATGTGTGCTCACTGGCAAGACAGAGGGAGACAGAAAGTGAGAAATCACCCCCCTCCTTCCCCGGAGGAATGGCAATGTTGAAGTCCTTTCTCCTCCATTCTGCTCTTGGAATTTTGAGCATGCATGCACATGGCCTGGCGTGAATTTCAAGCCCCCAGCTCCAGGACTCAAATTGTGGTTGACCATGTGGGAGTTCAGCACTTTAACCACTGTGCAACCTACTGGACCCCAAATTACATTCCTAGGAATTTCTTTATCTAAAAAAGAAAAAAAAATAATGCAGGATGTGCTTCTTTTTATTAAGGACTCAGAAAGGCCACACTCCACTTACGCATCAGCTGCCTATCTTTTATAATCTTCATTTCTTCACATCTTTCGCAAGCTAGCATGAATTTGGAAAACCTTTTTTTTCCCTAGTATATAAAAGGTTTTAGGAAACTAAATTCCCACCTAAATTTTCAGGTTATGATGATGGTGAGATGTTTTGCTTAAAATCCTTTGCTGTTTGTGCCCAATGTAACATGACCGCATATTGTTTATATAAGAGAACCAGGCTGAAAATAAGAAGCGGTGCCTAGTCTAATTCTGCAAGGACTGTGTGGCCTGGCAGAAAGTTTTTAATCTTTCTGTATCTCAATTTGGGGATGATACTCTGATCATAAAATACCCTTCACCTTTCTTAGAGTAACTAAATAAAACCTTATCCTTTTTATAGACTATTTCGGTTTTGCTTCATTTACAAGTAGCAGAATTCAAGAAGCAGTGCATCACAGAAGTATAAATAAAGCATTTTTACAACATTGTAAATATTAGGTCATTGGGAAAGTCATGACATATTTTTCTGTTTTTCTATGCCTAATGCATCATGACTTTCCTGACAACCCAGTATATGTGTTTTCCAAGGTACTATGTGGGGTACAGTATATTGTTTTTAAAATGCAATATCCATTCAACATTAGTGTCTCAATCATTAAAATAATTAAAATAATGTCATTAAAATAACTATGCCAATAAAAGAATTCCCTGCAGTTTTCAAAAATAATGAAAAGAAACATGACAGGAGAGAATAGGACCGTGGTGAAAAGAAAACCTAATACTGCACACTTGACAGTAGACTAGGTCATGAGCTGGAACCAAGTCCCAATATTTTGTACTATTGTCCCCACTATTTATAGATGATAATTGAGAGAGAATGTCCCAAGTCATATCACTAATAAGCAACAGCTCTAAAGTGTTTTAATATTCTGTCACATCACATTACCTCCCAATAGGTCCAATGCCTGCATCATTCAGGCTGGTGAGGAAAGAACATGTATTTTTCCTGACTTAACAGTAATCAATTAGGAAAGGTTTAGCTGAATTTTAACCAGGCAACAACACACAGGGTTTACATTACTCGTTAGGTAAGATCAGGGAATTAAGCTGAGATTAGTTTCTGAATGTAATCTAGCAGGGCCAGTTTTAATTGCTAGGCAGCCATTTTGACCTCTCTTATTGGCTTGTGACAATGAGAGTTCAGGAAAGTTAAATGAGAGGGAGGTACAAAGTCTAGGCTTCCATACTAAAGAGAAGAATCCATTAGGTTAGGTAGTTGGGTGGAGACTGGTGTTCAATGTTACATACATTATCTCGTTAAATATGAGGGAACTTCAAAATGACTGTGAAAAAATGAAAGTACAAATTTATGTTGGTACAAGAAAATTTTGAAATCCACACATAGTTTTACTATAATACACATGTTCCATGAATTTTATGAAGACCTCTCCTAGTTGGAACAGCTCTATGAAGTAAGTACCTTCCTTTTTGCAGATGACAAAGCTAAGCCATTAGATAAGCGATGTGTCTTTCCAAGAGTTATACAGCATGGAATTTACGGAATTGGGATTTGACCTGCAAGCCTATATTTTTGAGACTATTCAACACCTTTCCTTCCTGGCTTTGAAGAACCATCTGTGAAAGTAGTTATCTTTCTCTTTTCTCTTTCTTTACCAATTACAGAATTATGCACCAGTAGTATTTATAAATAAAGATCCAAAACAGCACTCTGTATTACATCATTAACTAAAGTAGGTATTAGAGCTCCCTTTGTAGCAAAGGAAATTCCCAGTTCTGCAACATGAAATTTTATTGTATGAAAAGCTGAATGTAAGCACCTGAAAATTCTGTACACTCTCTAATACATAAATTGCATAAAAATAAAGTTTAGAGAACAGTATTTATTACAGGAGAGGTATTACAGCTTATTATATTCATAGAATTTGCTTTTTTAAAAATAACTTTTGGAATATGCATTGCCTTAATATCAGACAAGGAATTCAGTCCCAATAAAAGAAGCATGCCTTGTTAGTGGGTTATTTTTTAGCATCATCTGGAAATTGTATGATTTTCATAGTTTATTATGAGATTATTAAATAGCATTAAAATTGAGTCTCCATGACTGGAAGAGATTATTCATTTTAATGTTAGGAAAATTAACTTTGGTAATTCTTGACCATTAGTTCTTTACTCACATTCCAAAGTTCAGAACCCAGAGTTAACCAAACTAGATTGACTTTAACATTACCTATTCTTTGTTAGTATGGAGTAGAGAATCTATCAAAGTTTACAGGATAATAAGATGTCATTAGGCAGCTCTGAGGTGGGAAGCCTGAACATTGTAAAACTTTAAAGTGCAAATTTAAAATTAAAATCTCATAAAGACTAGAAATGTAATCACGTTTTTGTAAGCACACAGCTGTTGCCTTTTTGTAGAACAACTTCTATAATTTTCTAAGACAGATAGCTTCTCTGAATATCTTTTTAAATAACAATACTTTCTGAGCTCTTCCTCTTATATGGAGTTGAGAAGCAGGGGGTGCTTTATTTTATCTACCCCAGATAGATAACTTAGTCTTTTTTTGCACAGCAGGTTTATTCCCCTCTGCCTTTTTTCTTCAATAGTTTTCCTTTCTATGTTTCCCTCCAAAAATACCCATATGTCAGCTTAATCAGGATAACTCTCCAGTGTTTCTGTGATTGAGAACCTTACCCAGGGTTAAGACTAAGCAAGCGCATAATACTTCAAATCATTTACTCAGCAAAACAAATACTACCAAAGTTTTGAACATAATAGTTTCAAGTAATAGACTTTTGTTCTTCCTCCAATGTTAATATTGGTGGAATGATAATGTATAGGTACTCTTTGATATTAAAGTTTGATAATGCAGTATTTATATAGTACATTAGTTTATAAGCAAAAACTCAGGAAAATGGATATGATTTCGAAGTAGTTCTTGGCGGATGACTTCATAATCATGTAAGTGATCCAGTGTCCTGAACATACTAATATCTGTTTATTATAATGATTGGGATTAGCCACAATTCTGACATGGGGTGTTGATGGATGTCAGTCTACACATGGGGAAGCAAATATCTTGTTTAAGTTCAATTATATCTAATATCTAGATAAACAATGAAAAAGGTAGAATTCTGGCTGCATTCAACTTTATTCAAGATCTATCCAGTTATTCAGCTGTTATTCAACAGATTTTTTTTTGTTAATATCTGTTTGTTCTTAATATGTGATTAAAGGATACAAAGTAGGACCATTGTTTCAGGTTAATGATGCATATGGCTTCTGTATGATGCTGTTCAAAAACAGTGTATATTATTATATTCAGTTTGGTTTGTTCAAGGAGAGGATATTTTAAAAGATGAAATATTTTTTTTAAATATTTCCAAAAAGATGAAATGCTAAACCAAAGATTCACCTTGTCAACTTTTTATATTCACACAATGTTACAAGAACTATTCTTCCAAATTAACTTGGTTTTGATCAATAAATAAATATTAAATAATTTTGTACAAACATGAATAAGTTGTTTTTTGTTTATCAATCTTCATATCCTGGATTTCTCCATTTACACTCAGTCTTTCAGTTGAAGATTATAATCAGGAATTTAGGTGTTTGCACATTTCAAAATATTTATGAACTTTGAAATCTTCTCTAAAATACTTTAATGTTTTTTATTTTTATTATTTTAATTTTTGGCAAGAGTGCATATGCACTAGCTGGAGACAGGGGGACCATGATAAAGCACCCCAATGTGACGTGGTCATGCCATAATCCTTTCTCCTCCATCTCTCCATCCTTTCGAATATATGCACACATGGCGATTTTCATGCTGCCAGATCTGGGACTCAAACCATGAGGTTGACCAAGCGGGATCCAGCTCCCTTGACCATGAGGCAGTGAGCTGGCCCTATAGTAAACTTTAAGTTAGAAGAAAAAAATAAAGAGGACATCTGAATAATCAGAGGCTGCCAGCAAATTATCATGAGGGTTTTAAGAACAAAAACTAATAAAACTTTGCTACCTTTAGGGCTATTTGTCCTAACTTGCTTGTGCTTTGGTGTACTCCTGGTGTCCAGAAAAGAGCACCCAAAACAGATATCCAATAAATATTTGATTTGTGAGCCTGGTATTTTCTTAGGTGCAGTTAGGGAAATATATGGTCTTTAATATTGGTACATTAAAATGGGCATGCAATAACTGTGTAAATAGTCATTTGTATTAAGAGGCATAGATAGATTAGTGTAGCAAGGGTCCTAATTTAAATTTTAGTCACAGTAATCCTAGGATCTGGACATGTTTAGAGACTGAGCAGAGGTAGTCTTCCTAGGATATATTTTGTGCAAGAAAACAAAAGGAAAAACCCTGATAAATGTATTCCAGAGGAAAAGGGAGTAGAGCTATACAAATGAAGTGAGCTATACAACTGAAGTTCAAGGGCAATTGACACACGAAGGAAAGAAGTAGTGGTTTTGTGTTAGTCTATTAATAAATCATCAACTCACATAGGCTGGCCCAGGACGCAAAGGAAGATGTCAGAAGCAGAAGCAATGGACACTTAGCGACCTCCATACACAGCCTCCTACTTTTCAACAGCAGCATCTGATAATGTTGACTGCTGGGCCATAATCACGCACATAATAGGCAGTATTATCAGTGGGCCAGAGCAGGAAGAACAGGTACCAGAAGTAGCCAAGAAGGTAAGTCCCACTGGAGTCTCTTCAAACGTATTTGGTAGAAAGTTAAGGGTGCAGAAATTCCAACAGAGCTGATACAGATGGGACTCATGGTGCTCTTATTGATGCCAATTAAGAATGGCTTAAGAAACTCAAGTCATATCTGTAACACATACACAACACAAAATGTGAATATTTCAAATGTTCTATTTCATTTAAAAAAAAAGCCTCTTTACTAGAGTTGTACCGCAGAAAAATAAGTTCAGTATACATCATGACCCTATCATATTTAGCCTCTAAAATTTTTTTCTAGTTTTAGGAATAAAGATTTTTACCAATCTTTATACATTTTAGTCATTAGACAAATTTAGTTAGATCCTATAGGCTATACTTTTGAGAGGTAGTTCTTTGGCTTTTGTGCAATTTTGGTTTGGTTGGTTGTTTTAAAATGACCAAAATGCTGTTTTAGTTAAGTGCTCAGGCTAAGTCAAATACTAATGAAATTTAATGATTCTAGTTAATAAGGATACAGCATAAAATTAAATAGTTTTCATCAATGAGAGTCCAAAATATTTGGAGTTTGATTTCTCATTTTCCTCCTAGTAGAATGTAATATTGCTTAAAGACAGAAAATTCTGTTATATATTTTCCTTATTTTACATCTAAAAAAAAAAAAACCCAGCTGTACAAAGCATGTATTAAAAATATATTTAAGATGATATAAAATTAATACTGGTTATATCAAGTGCTTTCATAGTATTTGGCACAGGAAAAAGACTAAGTGCTGACCTCATTTGATGACCAGAGAAAACATTTTGCACTCTGAACATGAGGTGAAATACTTTGTTTTAAACTAAAATTAAATGAAAATGGAAGAGCACAGAGCAGGTAGAAGGCCAAATGGTACTTCTATCTTCTGACAGACCACTTAACGCTGAACTTCTTTGTCCTGGGTTTCCCTCATATTAAATAAAAATGATAATTTTATTCATTTGTTTATGCACATATAAAGACATCTACCTTGTAATTGGAGTCTCCTTGAAAGCGGGCACAAGGTAAATAACATATAGTATTACCATCCTCTTGGTGTTAGTGTGTTGCTTTTTACTTAAGTAAATATATTAATAACTTAAATTCTTAGTACTTTTCTCCAGTGAACTTGAAGTTGAATAAAAAGGTTGATTTCCAGATGCTAAGAGTGAAAACTTTCGATATTTCGGAGTAAAATATATTTAAAAATGTCAGCTAGCTTAAAATGCTTTTTTATGGGCTCCAGAACAAATGAAATCATAGGCCAGAGATTGGCTGGGATGGGCAGGGGCAGAGCACACCAATGTCAGGTGCTATTCCTCACACTATCTTGACTGCTCAAGTTCTGGCGTGACTGCCCTAGAACATTCATGGAGTAAAAACTCCAGTAATCAAAGTGGCAGACCCATTTCCTCTAAGTGGAATTCTAAACACAGTGCTTTAAGAGGCTGTGTATTAATAATCATTTAAAAATATATAAAAATAATAATAAAGTAGTAGATTAAAAAAAAGAGATTTCTTACTGTGTAATGAGCCTGGGAAGTTATTTTTAAATTATCTTTATTTCACATCAAGGCATCACAAAAATGTTTAGCATTCTCACAGACCATCTGCCACATTAGTAACACACCTGAGGGTGATTCAAGCCAAAATGTGTTGAGTGTGGCCAACAGGCCTGGCATGGTGGTATGCGCCTATAGTCCCACGGACTCAGGAAGCTGAGGTAGAAAGCTTGAAAATTCAAAGCTAGCCTGGGCAAGATAGCAATACCCTGTTTCTAAATAATAATAATAAAAAAAATAGAAGCTGAAATGTCACAAACAAAATTTATCGTTATATACTGCAAGATAGAGTTACTAACTTGTCCATTTTAGTCTTCATATTGACATATCTAAATTCATGCAAGGTTATTTTATCCCATATTACAGTAAATCACCAAAAACTATTTACAGGTCACTTTTTTGCAAGTGCTCACCCAACCTCTTTTTATACCTAGATATTATCTTGTTCTTGTGTTTCCCTATGTCAGAATATTAAATTCAAGAGCTAAGATGAGTCAAGATTTTAATTCATTATGCATAATATTAAACTACCTAACACACAGCAAACACCGTTTGCAGCATTATGGAGTATAGACCTCGAGGACCTTAAAATACATCTAGGGAAATTATGTAAACACGTAAGTACAATTACAGAGGATATAACACAATGTTTGTACTTTCGTTTTTATCAAGCCTTTTGAGTCTTTTGTAGTGCAGATGAATATCTATTAAAAAACTTTGAAGAAACTGTCACCAATGAGATGTCTATATGGCTTGTTAATATCAAGAACTTAGTGTTACTAAGATTTTCATTATGCAACACATTGATCTGATCCGTTAAAATATGTTTGAGGCCTAAAAGTAGGTTTCAAGGCAGTATATTTAATTGATCAGTTAAAATAGATTTGAGGCTCTAAGTTGGAAGTGACAGTTAAAATGGAGTTCAATGGCACTGCATTATACTCAGCTTTATCATTAAATTGGATGTTGCCATATAAAAAGTGTTTATTGTCTATAGATGGCAATAGTCCAGGAACCTACCTTGTACCATAGAAAGTAAAATGACCTTGCTAATGGAACGATATATAAAAATATGCAGGATAGCATTCAATTAAAAATATCTGAAGAAAATAACTGTACAAGTAAAAGCTAAGGAGTGACTTGGAATGCCCGAAGAATCTATGAAACTGACACTTTCTCCACAGTTGGAAAACTAAAGAATAATCAGAATGCGGTACTGGAAAGATCAGTACAAGAATTTTAGACAATTATGTACTGAGCAGAAGATAGAGACCAGTTTATGTTCAAGAAGACTCTTTCTACTCTGACGGTCGAGTTTAAAACGTTTAAGCTAATCAACTGAGACAAGATTATTTAACTCGGAGTAATATTTCTGTTCAAATATTTAATCAGAATGAAAATTTTGTAATGGCACACATTGTCTCTTAGGGCTCTATAGCTTTGTCTATGGCCTGCCTTAAGCTTCATCTGTTTAGATCAATCCCAGAACAATCTTACACAGCAAATTTTATGACAGAAATCTTGTGACCAGATCAGAGTGACAAGAGGGGGGTATTCAAAGTCTGAGTGCCTTATGAGATTGTAACCATTTAATACAGATTACAGAAGAATCTTACAATGGACATTAGGTGGGATAGGAGGGGACTAGACTATAAAAGATTATTCCATTGTATAGACCAGCATCATCTACATTTTTGCAAAGACAAATAAATTTAGCGACTCACCAGCATTAAAAAGAAAGAAAACAGAGTAGATCAGAGTGGACCACAAGTAGCAACAAGTATTTAATGCCACTTTAATTGTTCATATTTGTGCTGTACTGGTTATGATAGGAAACATTTTTAAAATGCTTTGTAAATGTTTTGCCAGAGGGGCCATAGCAGGTGGCGTTGTTAAGGCACTGGACTCCCACATGGCTGACAGCGGTTCTAGTGTTGGATCTGACAACTTGAAACTCAAACTGAGCAAGACTGTGTGAGTGCCCAAAATCCCAGGGGAAAAATGGTGGAGAAGGGATTGCAGCATTGCCATACCCCCGGGGGGTGGGGTGGGGTGACTTCTCTTTCTCTCTCTCTGACTCTGTGTCTCCAGCAAGTGCATGCACCCTAGAGCCAAAAATCACTCAAAAAAAAAAAAAATTGCTAGAGAGTGCATAGACTCACCAGAGGCAGGAGGTGGTGGTGGGGGGTGTTGAAAAAGCACGCCCTATGGAGTATAGTCATGTCACAATCTCTTCTCCATTTCTACCTCCTTTTGGGATTTTGGCACATGCACCCAGTGTTTTTCATGTTACCAAGTTCAATTGACTGTGTGAGATCCAGCCACATTAACCAGCATGCAACAGCTGGCCTAGAAAAAAAAAATGTTAATGTATACAAGTTCAAATATGCATAAACAAACAGATATTTTCATGAAAGCCTATTATCCATCACATGTTCTTAATACCTGTCAGCCCATGAATAAACTTGCCTAGTTCACATTCTTAACTACACCACAATTTCATAGTATTTTAAAGCAAATAGAGGTTACAGGTTTGTTTTTATTATGCATCTCTAAAATTTAAGGACTCTTATCTAATTTAAGTACAATATTATTAACAGAGCTAATTCTTAGTACTCTCAAAGATCCAAAAATGTTTTCATATGGTTTATGGTCACTATCTGCATTTTGTTTTGAAGAGATTTCCCTGATATTATATATGGGGACTTGACTTAATATTAGATGTGAGAAATTTCTGACATTTCTAATTAGTTTCTGACAGACATATGAATAAGTAGTATATGATCTGTCTTAAAAATCGCTTTCCCTGCATATTACAAGTATAAAAATGTCATTCTTCCAGAGTTTTAGATTTTTCTTAAATGTGTTTATCTTGAACAATTTGCTACTCATTGATTTAATCCTAACATTAGGAGGATCCTCATAATTATCATCCATGTTGCATTGTATTTATTTATTCAATAAAATTAAGTATCTGTTGTTAGATACCTGTAGCATACTCATAATTCCTTTTCTTCTTGGAACACCATTTAGTGTGTAGAGTCAAAAAAAATTTATAAAAAGGAAGAAAAGAAAAAGAAAACAACTAAAATGCCATGTAAGAAAACATACTGGAGGTATTGTATACCAGTAAGATAGAGAAGGTATTTTGGACAGAGGGAAGGCATATACAAAGAAAGTATAAATAAAAGGTATTTTTCTAAAACACATAGAATTCATGTGGTTTGATCTTAGTGTTTATGCAGAAGCCAAGGAGAAATGGTAAGTATTAGAAACAAAGTTTGAGAGACAAAGTATAAGGAATCTCATGTGCCAAGATAAAGTTTAGACTGTCTTAGAGGAAATGAAAAATACTTGAAAGCTTTTATGTATAGAATGACCTTTTATTTATTTATTTATTTTGAAAAAATAAATCTCAGGAAGTTTTCTAAAGATAAATTGGAAAGAAACAGGAAGCTGGAGACCAGCTAGCAGGCTGTTACAGTCATGTAATGAATTGTTAATGGGTGGTACCTACTATGGTGGGAATGGGAGATAAATATGAAGAAATTAATGAAACATTTTCAAATTAGAATAAAAAGAGATCACCAAATATGTTATTTGTATTGAAAAAATTAAAGGGATGAGAAATCTGAACTCCTTACCACAGATAATGCACATAGAAGGAGAAGCAGCTTCAGTGTGTGTCTGGGCAGAGGGATGGGGAAGAGACGCTGTCATCTGTAGCTGTCCTAGATGCCCATGAGGCACCTGGATGTAGTAACATTTAAGGGTATGTACCTGGGGTTCAAGGAAGGAGATGAATGTGGAAGCAATCAGCATTGAAACAGATCATCGAAGTAGATAATTACTGGGTAGGACCATCTAGGGGGAGATAGAGAAAGAGAACAGAAGAGTAAATGGTGTTTTTTTCAGCCCTATGTTCACTAATGAGCAGGAAAATAAATGTCTTCTCTGCTGCAGATCTGTTATTTAGTATATGTTTAAAATAGTTCTTCTGAATTATTTTCTTGGAAATTCTTAATTAAAATCCAAGATGCTTGACCCAGCAGGTGGCATGGTAGCTGGATTCCCACATGGTTGACCGAGGTTCAAGTCCCAGACCCAGCAGCTTGAAACTCACATTGGAGTGTGTTTGTGTGTGTGTGTGTGTGTGTGTGTGTGCCCAATATCTCAAGGGGAAAATGTAGGAGAAGGGATTGTAGTGCGGGCATCCCCGCAGTGTGTGATTACTCACTTTCTCTTTCTCTGTCTCTCTCTGTCTCTCCAGCAAGAGCACATGCCCTATACCAAAAAATCTCGTTAAAAAAATTAAGATGCTTATTGTACTTTTTAAGTATTGTTTCCAAATTTATGATGAGGATCTAAATGTATATAAATAAATGTGTACAAGAACTTCCTTAAGATGGCAACAAATACAGAACTTCCTTGGTCCTAAAGGTATGCATCTCTAAAATTTAAGGACTCTTATCTAATTTAAGTACAATATTATTAACAGAGCTAATTCTTAGTACTCTCAAAGATCCAAAAATGTTTTCATATGGTTTATGGTCACTATCTGCATTTTGTTTTGAAGAGATTTCCCTGATATTATATATGGGGACTTGACTTAATATTAGATGTGAGAAATTTCTGACATTTCTAATTAGTTTCTGACAGACATATGAATAAGTAGTATATGATCTGTCTTAAAAATCGCTTTCCCTGCATATTACAAGTATAAAAATGTCATTCTTCCAGAGTTTTAGATTTTTCTTAAATGTGTTTATCTTGAACAATTTGCTACTCATTGATTTAATCCTAACATTAGGAGGATCCTCATAATTATCATTCATGTTGCATTGTATTTATTTATTCAATAAAATTAAGTATCTGTTGTTAGATACCTGTAGCATACTCATAATTCCTTTTCTTCTTGGAACACCATTTAGTGTGTAGAGTCAAAAAAAATTTATAAAAAGGAAGAAAAGAAAAAGAAAACAACTAAAATGCCATGTAAGAAAACATACTGGAGGTATTGTATACCAGTAAGATAGAGAAGGTATTTTGGACAGAGGGAAGGCATATACAAAGAAAGTATAAATAAAAGGTATTTTTCTAAAACACATAGAATTCATGTGGTTTGATCTTAGTGTTTATGCAGAAGCCAAGGAGAAATGGTAAGTATTAGAAACAAAGTTTGAGAGACAAAGTATAAGGAATCTCATGTGCCAAGATAAAGTTTAGACTGTCTTAGAGGAAATGAAAAATACTTGAAAGCTTTTATGTATAGAATGACCTTTTATTTATTTATTTATTTTGAAAAAATAAATCTCAGGAAGTTTTCTAAAGATAAATTGGAAAGAAACAGGAAGCTGGAGACCAGCTAGCAGGCTGTTACAGTCATGTAATGAATTGTTAATGGGTGGTACCTACTATGGTGGGAATGGGAGATAAATATGAAGAAATTAATGAAACATTTTCAAATTAGAATAAAAAGAGATCACCAAATATGTTATTTGTATTGAAAAAATTAAAGGGATGAGAAATCTGAACTCCTTACCACAGATAATGCACATAGAAGGAGAAGCAGCTTCAGTGTGTGTCTGGGCAGAGGGATGGGGAAGAGACGCTGTCATCTGTAGCTGTCCTAGATGCCCATGAGGCACCTGGATGTAGTAACATTTAAGGGTATGTACCTGGGGTTCAAGGAAGGAGATGAATGTGGAAGCAATCAGCATTGAAACAGATCATCGAAGTAGATAATTACTGGGTAGGACCATCTAGGGGGAGATAGAGAAAGAGAACAGAAGAGTAAATGGTGTTTTTTTCAGCCCTATGTTCACTAATGAGCAGGAAAATAAATGTCTTCTCTGCTGCAGATCTGTTATTTAGTATATGTTTAAAATAGTTCTTCTGAATTATTTTCTTGGAAATTCTTAATTAAAATCCAAGATGCTTGACCCAGCAGGTGGCATGGTAGCTGGATTCCCACATGGTTGACCGAGGTTCAAGTCCCAGACCCAGCAGCTTGAAACTCACATTGGAGTGTGTTTGTGTGTGTGTGTGTGTGTGTGTGTGTGTGCCCAATATCTCAAGGGGAAAATGTAGGAGAAGGGATTGTAGTGCGGGCATCCCCGCAGTGTGTGATTACTCACTTTCTCTTTCTCTGTCTCTCTCTGTCTCTCCAGCAAGAGCACATGCCCTATACCAAAAAATCTCGTTAAAAAAATTAAGATGCTTATTGTACTTTTTAAGTATTGTTTCCAAATTTATGATGAGGATCTAAATGTATATAAATAAATGTGTACAAGAACTTCCTTAAGATGGCAACAAATACAGAACTTCCTTGGTCCTAAAGGTAACAACCATAGAAGGTTTTTGTGACCAAGTGTAGCATCTATTGAATTTCTCTTTATTCAGATGACCTTCCATGATGGAAACTCAAAGGTATAGAATTATTTTAAAAGAATTATTTAATTTTATTGGTCATAATTATTTAATTTTCTTAGTGCATGTGAGCTCACCAGAGAGACACAGAGAGAGAAGGCACGTGCAAAAGCAAGCCATCAGGTCCAGGACTTGAACCACAGTCAACCATGTGGGAGTCCAGCACATCAACTACTATGCTACCTGTCAGCCCCAGGTATAGCATTTTTAAAGGAGATTTCCTGTACTGTGATATTATTTCCTGTATCATAATATTATCATGAAATTATTATATTTCACCACAGAGCAGGAGTGCAGAGAAAATATAGTAAAGTTGTAAAGAAAGATTTAAGAACTAAAACTGGAACTAGAATCCTTTCTAATGGGGAAAAGGGAGAGTGTGGTTACTCTAGATGGGATGATGAGAGGAAGGCAGAATTTAGAATATCTGAATTATGAGAGGGTCTTTATTATTATTATTATTTATTCTCATTTTTTTAAACATTCAACCACCACATATTATATCACAGACCATTTCTGTGTCCCACTAGTGTCATGCCTGCCCAATTGTCCTCTTCCTATCCTTCTCTACTCTTTCCTTCTCCCTCTACCCCATTCCACTCTGTCTTCAGCATCCATAAATATTGAGAGGGTCTTCAAAATTTTTATTGGACATGCATATCATGACAAAACTATACATAAATTTAAAGTTTTTTTCATACCAAAATATAACATCTAACCTGCTGATTGATTTCAGAGCAGTTAGTATTGGGAGTATGGTTGGCCACAGGGACTTCTGTACACTGTCTCTCTGGTGATTGCACATCCCCTATAGCAAATTAAGAAATAATAATAAAATAAATAAATAATTTTTAAAAAGAAGACAAGAAAGGTACTTCTTACAAGAACTTAATTTTCATAAATATTATTATGAACTATTTTAACCAATTTAACCGGCCTGCCCTCCACTCCTTTTTTTTGGAGAGGTGTTTGCTATAAGGTGAGTAAGCTTGCTGGAAAGACAGAGACAGAAATAGAGACAGAGATAGAGAGCGAGAAGTTATCCCCCAGGGGGGATGGCCATGCTGCAATCCCTTCTCTTGGGATCTTGGGCACACATGCACACATGCCCAGCATGAGTTTAAGCCATCGAGTCCGGGACTCAAACTATGGTCGACTACATGGGAGTCCAGTAAAGTAGCCATTACACTATCTGCTGGTCCCTGACCTTCACTTCTTGAATCAATGTCATATAGTCAGAGGAAAGAGATACTGGATAATTCTGTTGGTACCATTCGAAGACAAATGAATTAGAGATTAAAATAGAAAATGCTAATGAAATCTAAGATACACTTAAATATATTTTGCAATTTAGAGCTAAATCAAAAATTAAGATAAATTGAAGATAATTAGGATTGATGAATTCTCTGCTTTGTTAAGTAAAAAGAGAGAACACCAGACACACAGGCTTGGGGAGTTCTGAGAGAACACCAGACACACAGGCTTTGAGAGTTCTCTTTTCATAAAGCATCCTGCGCAGACAAATAATAGCTTATCGAGACCAACTAATAAATTCGAACTTTACTGGCATTATTTTTTTTCAGTCAAAATTTCTGCCCCACAGTATAGGAGACCCATAAGAGAGGTAGCTGCACAATAGGTCCAGATTAAGTATGGTAGGATTAATAGCTAGTATTTACAGAGTGCTTATAATGTATAAGATATTTTAAGTGCAGTATCTTTCTTTTAAAAAATTATTTGATTTTATTAATTATTATTTAATTTGCTATAGGGCATACATGTACATCAAAGAGAGAAAGAGAGAAAGTTAGAAAGTGAGCCACTAGGTCTGGGATTCAAGCTATGGTGAGCCACATAGGAGTCCAGAGCCTTAACCACCATGCCACCTGATGACCCCTAAGTGCAGTAGCTTCATTGATATTCCCAGTAACGCTACCAGCTCATTCATACCAACATCCCCATTCACCCAGTGAAAAAACTGAAGCTTTGTCCAGTTTATGGACAAAGATTACTTCAATACTAAGCCATGTCTCAAAGGACAAGGAAAGAGTCAATGGTAGAGTTAGGATTTAAGCTAAGACAAATTTAAGTTTCAAAGCCTATATAAGAAAAAAGAAAAAAAAATATGTTTTAAAACCAACTCATCTTTCATCAGATTAATTGGCTATGGTTCAAAACACATTACACACCCATTAGTGTTTTAACCACAAAGTCTGTTCAGACCACATTTATTATCATAAATTAGAATAGAAAAATCCTATTTATCTATCTTCCTCACCAAAATTAATTTGAGGCACTTAGAATATAAAATATAGACATGGCTCTCAGCACAATGTCCTGCATAGATTAAATGCTTAATAAGTATTAGAGTCAGGGAAAAAGAGAGGAACAAGCTTGGATGGTGTGACTGATCTGAAAGTAATTGGGAAAACTATTCAGACTAGGCACTCCCTGCAATGGTCCTAATATTTTAACTTATCCTTTCCTTGCCTGCAAATTGCAAGTTCTTTTCATGTCTCATCTTTTTACTTCTTTCTGAAATGTCCCTTTTTCTTATCTACTTTTAAAAACAAATCCCTCTCTATTACATATTAGTCTTTTCTTCATCTTTGTAAAGGATCAGTGCAAATCATATAAGTAGACAGTTTTGTTTGTTGCCTAACGCAGGAAACTATTTTGGCACATGTTTAATTTTCCCGTCAGACAAAAAATATAATATGTATTTTTACAATTAAATGTTGTATTCAGGTTAATCCTTTTTTATTTATCATCTATAGCCAGAAATGAAAATACCTTTTTATGATTCAATGCCTGCCTTCAAAAGAATTTACAATCCATAGGGCCATACAGAATAATTGTAGTAAGTAAATTACTGTAACAAAAATCCAAAAGCATAATAAGAGACATGCACAAAGAACTCAGAGGAGGAAGAAAATATAACTTGATAAAATACACATGCTTTACTTACTATTTGAATATGGCTTAGTATTGCAGTAAACTTTGTCCATAAACTGAGCTAGACACACAAAGTGTGTGTGTGTGGGGAGGACAGCTGAGGGATATCTGATTTACTTTAAGTTTTAAGAATTTACTCAGTATTATTTTCTAACAAATAGCTCTTCTGTTTTTACCTAAAACTAAAATAAGAAAAATAAAGGTAAAAGAAGACAAAAAAGGCCTTACTACATTTTACTTCTCGCTTAAGGCAAATACTAGTCATTTACCTTTTTTTTTCCTTTTCTTCTTCTTTTTTATTTTTTTTGAGAGTTTTTAATTTTTTTTAAGAGAGATTTTTCTGCTGTTGGGCTCATGTGCTTGCTGGAGAAATAGAGAGAGAGAGAGAGACAGAAAGCAAGAAATCAGCCCCTAGAGGGGATGGCCATGCTGCAATCTTTTCTCCTCCATTCTCCTCTAGGGATCTTGGGCCCACGCGCACATGCACCCAATGTGAATTTTGTTTTTGTTTGTTTGTTTTTTTTTTACTTGTGGAAAGTTTATTAAGGTTAGTCTATAAATAAGAATTAAGATTTTTAAAAAATGGGTTGACACAGTTGAACAAATGGTTGAAGAACTTGATTGGACAAAACAATAAATGTAAGAGTGGACAGGAACTCCAAGAGTCAGACTGGAAATGAGAGACCCAGTCTGCTTTTCCTCCAGCCTTACCCCACATTTAGGTCTCATGAAACCACTTTGGAACTTGTACATTTTGTGAATCTAGGCCCTGGTTAGTATTTTGTCATTTAATGCCATCTTAGCAGCTGATCAAAAGAATTGCAGCCATTTCTCTATGTCAAGCCCATAACCGAGAGCTGGTAAAATTCGAATGTCTCATCTCTCCTCAGGCAGGCATTGGCCTTACAAAGAGACTAGGCTCCAGGCCTGCAGGTAGGTGATGGTCCTAGCTTTGCTGTCTTGGAATAGACTCCCTAAGCAAAATACACTCCTTGACAAGGGCCAGTTGCAAGTTAGAAGTGTATCCTTCTGTGTCTTAGTCCCTGGCTCAGAGGGTTGATTCTCTCTTGCAGTGCCTGTGTCTCTGGGGCCTGGGTATAGACCTTCGCATTCCACTTTTTCAGTCACATGACTCCTCCCATGCAGAGCCTTTCAACAACCACGAAGATTTTTAATTGTATATTTAAGCAACTTTTAAAATATTTTTTTCAAGAAAAGCAGTTTTAGTTTTAATAAATCAAAATTTTTAAAAATGCTGAGAGTTTTGCTTAAAACTTAAAGCCAGGAAACAGGTTAGGATTCTGTTCAAATAGTAGGTACATGAATCTTTCAGCAGCTGAAGACAAGACAAAAATCCTTAAATCTGAAAAACAAAGCATAGAAGAAAATTAGTAATGTTTTAGTCAAAAGTCATAAGATTCTTTTTTACCAGTTCAGTCTCATGTACTTTATCTTCCCATTTAAGTTCCGGAAGATAACATTCAACTCCAGACTTGTCTCTACCAGTAAGTTGGCAATTTTCTCAGCTGTTTTTGAACTCTTATTTCTATGTGTCTGTGTTTAGTTTTCCTGATTAATACTCCCTTCAAAACTTGAAGAGCTGGTCTGGTGTTGGTAAATTATTTCAGGTTTTGTTTGAGAATGCTCTTGTCTTTTCTTCCCATATGAAGGATAATCTTGCCAAGTATAGTATCTGTGGTTGCAATTGTTTTTCCCTTAACACTTCAAATATATTTTCCCATTCTTTCCTCACTTGCATTGTTTCTAATGAGATCCGTTGTCAGCCTGATGGGATATCCTTTGTAGGTAACTTGCTGTTTCTCTCTTTTCCATCTTAGTATCTTGTCTTTGTCTGTGGTTTTGGTCAGTCTGGCTATAATATGTCTTGGAGAAGATCTTCTTGGGTTGATTCTATTTGGGGTCCTTTGTATTTCTTGGGACTGGATCTTTAAATGGCTCTCTAGGTTTGGAAAGTCTTCTTTCAGGATTTCATAGAATATATTATCAATGCCCTTATTAGTCTCTTCACCTTCTGGATACCCATTATCCAGATGTTTGGGGGTTTAATGGTATCTAATATTTTTCATATATTATTCTTGTTTTGCTGGAATATTTTCTCAATCTTTGTGGTAGATTTTTCTACACCAGTGATTCTGTCTTCTACATCTGAGATTAGATCTTCTTTATGATGGAGTCTGCTTTTAACAGTTTCAAGGGAGGTTTTATTTCCTGTGTTAAAGCCTTCATCTCTAATAGTTCCATTTGATTCTTTTTCATGGTGTGTATTGCCTCTTTCAGACTGTGCAAGAGCTTTCTCACCTCCTGGAACTCATTGACTATTTTCTCCTATGTCTTCTGGAGTTTGCTGTTTCTCTTCTCTTGCATTTCTGTTAGCTTTGTCACTATGAATGTTCTAAATATTTTATCTGACATTTCTGTGAATTACATTGTACTGTCTGTGGATGAAGAGGAGTTATTCTCTTTTCTCGGAAGGAACCACCCCTTGCTTTCTCATATTTCTTGTGCCCCAGTGAGGATTTCTGGTCATCTGATGGATTGTATATACCTGCCTATTTCTTCAAGTTCAATCTGAGCATTCAGAGGTGTGCAGAAGGTGATCTGCAATCTGTCTTCCATTCCATTTTTCTCCCACTCTAGAATTGAATCTGGAGAGTAAAGTCTCAGCAGAAAATCTTCATTTTTAGTCCTTGAAAGCAATATTTCATAGCTCAAGTTAAGTAGCCATCTCAGAAATGCAATGTGAGCTTAAGCTGCCAGGTCTGGTACTCAAACTGTGGTCAACTACGTGGGAGCCCACTGACATAACTATTATACCATCAGCTGGTGCCAAAAGAGATTTTTGCTATAGGATGCATACACTAACCAGAAAGGCAGAAAGTGATAAATCAACCCCCCAGGGGTGAAGGCCATGCCTCAATCCTTTCTCCTCCATTCTCCTCTCAGGATTTTGGACACATATGCAGATGCACCGAGCATGAGTTTCAAGTCACCAGGTATGGGACTCAAATCACAGTCAGCCATGTGGGAGTCCAGTGACTTAACCACATCACTAGCTATTTGCTCCAGTGTCATGCCTTTACTGTCACGTCACAAATAATTGATATCCTATGATTCAGCATAATAGCAATGGGAGTTCAAAGCTCCCCACAATAAGAAATGAGCAGCCATTAAACAACTACAGATCAAGAGTTTCAGTTCAAAGATCTTGAGAATGGGTCACATGCAATTATAAATTATAAATCACTAATTCACAATCAATGTAGAATCAATTACTAGTTTGTCCTTGTGCCTCAGCTCTTGCATCTCTTCAGAGATTTAAAACAGAAACCCCTTAATCCTTCATGCCCCTGATTATGTGCTCTGACATATTAGAAAATCACCTCCAGGGAGCTAGCGGTTACATCACTAGACTGCCACATGGCTGACCGTGGCTCAAGTCCCAGACCTGGTGGCTTCAAAATCATGCTGGATGCATATATGTGTGTGTCCAAATTCTAGGATGTGACTGGAGGAGAAATCCTATTTCTCACTTCCTCTCTCTCTCTCTCTTTCAGTGAGCACATGTACCCTAAGACAAAAAAAAAAAAAAGAAAGAAAAGAAAAGAAAAGAAAAAGAAC
The DNA here is from genome assembly GCF_000334495.1 of Tupaia belangeri chinensis. Classification (NCBI taxonomy): domain Eukaryota; kingdom Metazoa; phylum Chordata; class Mammalia; order Scandentia; family Tupaiidae; genus Tupaia; species Tupaia belangeri. The sequence continues at coordinate 4,364,099 of NW_006159736.1, read as the reverse complement.
GTCTTCATGAACATTAGTAATGTGCCCTCTCTTAAAAAAGAATGAAAACAGACTGTACAATTGCATTAAACTACTATAGCTAAAATTTGGAAGTTGTCAACATATAGATGAAAATAATATTGTAAATTTATTTAAAAGTGATTTTTAAATTAATAGTAGAAATTCAGATTTTATTTTAAAATGTTATTTTTTAAGTTAATTTAAAGGACTGAATCTTGTTGTCACTATTTCTGGCTTGTGAACCCAGAAAAGGATTATTTTTTCTCTTTCCTGGCAATTAACTGAATGTATAATTTTGAATAATCATTTGTAATTAGTTTTTGGGCATGGTCCTCATACATTTTATTTAATTCCAAATGTCTAGCATATGTGCTGTGCTTTTGAAGTTAGTTTTGAAGTGGAAGTGTTTATAATATGGGGTTGGCAGCCATTCCACTTGAAATCAGATCAGAATTTCACTCTGCCATGCAGATGTCGGCAAAACAAAATGCTCTATTTCTAAATTCTACAGAAGCACACCATTTTACAGAAGTGCTAGCAGTCACCTGCCAAACCTTGATGCAATGGTCAACATAGAAAATATGACAAAAGAGTCACTGAATTGCAATTTTCCATATGTGATATTTACTGATTTTATAATAACCAGAACCATAGAAGCAGTGGGTAGTTGAAAGTATCAAAAGTAAAATCTTTTGGATCAATCGGACCTGAATTTTACCTGTTTTATCACTTACTTTGTGGTAGCCTTTGGCAAGTTGCAGAGCTTTCTTATCATCTATAAATGGAGTAAGTAATGTTTTCCATTGAATTTGAGATAAATAGTTTAGGCTTTTCAGGCTATAGGGTCTCTGTTGGAACTTCTCAACTCTGTCTTGTAAAGCAAAATCTCCCACAGATAATATATTAACAAATGCGTGTGTGACTGTCGCCTAAAAAATTTTTATTCATGAATACTTCAATTTAAATTTTATATCATTTTTATTTGTCACAAGATATTACTCTTTCTTTTTGTTTCAACCACTTCAAAATATGAAGACCATTTTCAGAGACTATGCAAAAATGGATGTCAGACCAGGCACATGGGCCTTGGTTTGTCAAATACTGATCTAAAGAATGGTCACAATAATGTCTAGCTCCCTTCATGAGGCATTGATGCAGAGAAGAGAGATAATCCAAGTAAAACTCTTTGCATTATCTTGACCTTTTATTAAGTATCTTTTTTTAAAAGAATTCTCTATTTAATTTTATTTGTTATTATTATTAATGTGCTATAGGGCACTCGTACTCACCAGAGAGAGACAGAAACAGAGCAAAAGTGAGAAAGCAAGCCGCCAAGTCCGGGAATAAAACCACAGTGAGCCATGCAGAGTCTAGCACCTTAACAACTTTGCTGCCTGCCAGCCCCATTCAGAATAGTTTCTACAGACTAGTCATCCTAGAAGCCAAAATGTATTTTTCAGTCATTTTGATATGCAGAACAGTTGTCTGTGCTTCTTTGGAAAGTAGCTTCAGTGACTGAATTAGACCTTTCCTATTGCTGAGAATTTGGCAGAACGAACCAACAGCAAAGTGAAGCTCAAATGCACCAGATAAAACCAAATAAGCTAGTTTTGTATCCAGTCCCTCAGAGCCACAGGACTTAGGTAATTCTAGGTTTCAGACAGACCAGCAATAAAACTGAAGGAAATCCAATGGCATAAGTTGAACAAAGCAGCAAGGGTCACATCAGGAGATATTCAGGTCACTAAGTCATCAATACAAAGTATTCTCATGATGAATACATTCAGAATTAGTCAAGTGAGCAGAGAGTTATGGCAAGGATTCAATTCAGTGGGGAGCTGACAGGTTAAGCTCAAAAATACAATATCAAACAGAGAGAACATGTGACTTGGTGCTAATTAAGATTCCAGTGCTCCACAACGTGAGTTCACAAAAATAAAATTTATCCCATTTGCACAGACCCCTGGTCTTAATTGGTTCAGAAGAGATGATAGAGATTTAACATTAAACTTGAATAGGCCCAGTACTGCAATATTAGAACATATTTCATTCTATCTCTACTCAACAGTTAATAGTAAGTATTACTCCAGTTTTATAAAAATTATAAGAAGTAGAGACAGAATGGTCAATTGGGTCTAAAACCCACTCAGTTTTATTTCACTAGGAAAGAGAAAATGTTGCTCCTTAATGTCCCCATTATCTCTCTCAAGGTTTTGATAACCTGGAAGGGAGTTGACTAACAGGACTAAACTGGTCCAATGGAAGAACCCAAAGTCAGATTAACTTGAATTATCACATTTTTAAAACAAGCTATTTCCCTAACTAGGAAAATTCTAGTTCTGTATAGTCCATGGTATTCATTGCAATCGCCCCTCTACTCTGTAGATACACAAAGTATTAAAGTCACAGGTAGCTTTATCATGAATCATGGCTAGAAGCCTTCCCTACATTGTTATGTGGAGAACTGCTGGGAGCATGGCAAGATGTCCAGCTTGGACATCACTCTCTATCCCCTGATGGTGATCCTGGAACTGAGGATAGACCCATAGGCTGCCATATTTGTCTCTAATAGATCTGTGCCATGTAGTTATCATCATGCATGTAGACTCTAATTTTGACCTAAAGAAATGGAGCAACCGCTCTCAATTAGTATATATGATTCTCCTGAATCTCTGGATTTCCTGCCCAAAGATTACTAAGACTAGGTTATATACCTTGTTCTCTGCACACCAGGGACATGGTGAGGACTATAATGCAGAGGGGTCATGATCTGGGAAAGACATGGCCAAGCAGGACCAGTTCCTGTCATTACAGCTCTTACATGATTTTTTTCTTCCTGCCAATATGCACTGTCTGGGCAGACTTGTCATTGTTAGTAAAGAAAAGTGACACAAAGGCCTTATTTAATCTTTTTTTAGAGACTTTTGCCATAGGGTTTGTACACTCACCAGAGAGACAGAGAGAGAGAGATGGAGAGAGAGAAAGTGACAAGTCACCCCCCCAAGGGGGGGTGGCCACGCCACAATCCCTGCTCCTTCATTCTCTTCTTGAGATTTTGGGCAAATATGCACATGCACCCAGCATGAGCTTCAAGCTTCCAGGTCTGGGACTCAAATGCAGTTGACCATGTGGTAGTCCAGCATCCCCACTAGTACACCATCTGCTGGCCCTGCCACAAAGACATTTTAAAATCAGTGATTCCTAAAAGTACGCCTAACTTTCTATCAAGTAAGCTAGAAGAGAGAGGGAATACTACCTATATTTTCAGAAAAAAAAGATTATAAAATTCTTATCAAATAAATTGCACCAAAAATTGTAGTAAATAAATTATTCAATAAGTATATCAGGAAATTATTCTGTAATATTAATGTGTTATTGTCCTGGGTTTTGTGATGCTTGTACTTTTTGGTTTAGAAATTTTAATTTGCTAAGATTTCTTTCCTCATTCCAAATAATCTTGCACTTTATCTTTTTTATAATTTTATGTTCTTTTCCTTAAAGTGCAGGTCCTAAAATTGAATGTTTCAGACAGCACAAAATCTACATCAGCCCAAGTCCAAGGTTAGGGTACTTCTTTTGGCACAGTGGTACACAGTTCAATCTTGCTACATGGATTGAGGACTTGGAGGACTTGCTGGATTTCACACTCCATGTTTATCAGTTTTTCTACAAGTCATTCTCACTCTGTGAGTTGCTAGGGGTATGTCTGTGTCACTTGTCCACATATTCCCTGCCTTGGTTAGCAATGACTTGGAAATGAGCCTCATCAAGTTTGTATATGGAGACCATTTTACTAGCTATGGCCGTAGGCATCAGCGCTTTTGATATCTCATTTAAAATAAATTATTAGGGATAGTTTCCATTTCACAGATTGTATTGAGCATGAAATAAAATTATGCAAATCAAGGATTTAGAATACTATCTGGTTTACAGCAAATTTTCAGTAAGATGTTAGCTAATACTATGTTTATCAATATCATTTTTAAAGATAGGAAACAGAAGACAGGAGCTGGTTTCTTAGTCTTAGAATATTTACAATGGTGACAAAAGCTTCATTGTGGGGATAATTGATAGCAAGAAACAAGAAAAAAATAAAAATAAGATGGAGCTCTGTTTGACGGAAGAGGAATATGCTCCAAGAGTGAAGTGTGGTATTAATGTGACCCAACTGGCTCTAAAGACAATGCCACTTCATCAAAGCAGGCACTAAATACATTCGATATGGTAATCATGGCATGGAATATTTATCCTTCCAAGGGACTTCTTTGACAAATTTCCACAAACACAGACCCGTCCATAGTAAGTTTCGTTGTGTTCAAAAGTAAATCAGACATGGAGCTTTCTTGCCTTTGCTCGGTTCCCTTGATTAGAAGGCAGGAGGGGTTCATTCTGCCAGGCACATCTCAATGCATAAAAGAACACAATAAAGACTGGCAACCTGACAACCATCTTGTAAGAATAAATGCAAGCAATTTTGACTTCCTGGGAGGAAAACTATCTTATAAATTCAAAGCAACCTTATATCTAACTTCCTTCCTGGTGCTTGGTTATAACTGGATTAGAAACAAAAGAACAAAGATGCTCAGTCCCACATTGTATACAGAGGAAGTCATACTTAATTATATTTTGCTTAAAATTATACATCTAAATTCACAGTTAATAATAAAAAGAAAAAAAAGTTCTTTTCAAATGGTCAACTAAAATACCGTATTGGCATTATTACAAAATAAGCAACTCTCTTGGTAAGAGTGATGTTATTTGAATGCTTTTTTCTGTTACGTATATACCTAGTAGTTAAATACGTATTTTAGTAGAGCAATTTAATGTGTATACCATTTTTACAAGTCACATATCTCCTAGAAATTATACCTTTTGCCACACAATTTCTCCAGTCAATTAGAAAACATATAGAGATATAGCTTTCATATTTTTAAAGTAGATAGGGACCAGCAGTTGGCATAATGGTTGTGTCACTGGACTCCCAAGTAGTCGACCATGGTTCAAGTTCCAGATCTAGTGGCTTAAACTCATGTCGGGCGTGTGTGTGTGCATGCCTAAGATCCCAAGAAAAGAATGAAGAAGAAGGGATTGTGGCATGGCCATCCCCCTGGGGAGTGATTTCTCGCTTTCTGTCTCCATCTTTCTTTGTCTTTCTGGAGAGCACACACAGCCTATAGCAAAAACCTCTCCACAATTAAATAAATAAATAACAGATAAATGTGTATATTAAAAAAAAAAAAAAAAACAAAAAATCCAGTACTCTAGTACTGGACTACATTTGAAACATTTTATTCATTGGGCCTCTCTACATTCCTTTTTACAAAAAGCTATTCCATTTCCAAAGGGATCATTGTTCTTTTAGAATGCAAAATTTACAAGTATAGTACATTTTTAAAAATAACATATAAGTTATCCTGAATACAGCAGTTTGGATTTGATATTGATAAGCAAGTATCAAAAAGTAAAATGAAGGAAAGTATTCTGAAATAATTTCCTAGATTTAATCTACATTCTCAAACTGTGGTTTGACTCAATAGATATTTCAAGGTGACCTGACACAACTAAGTTTTGAGAAACTTTTACACTACGGTAACTGCCAATGGCCTTCTGTGATTTCTTCTTTCTTTATTTTACTTGACCTTAAAACAGTCCTACTTTTCCTGAGTAAACTAACATCCACATTGTTTTGTATTTTATTGACATCGTTTTGGACATAGTTATTGACATAGTATTAGAAAAGAATGACAAAGTACAATCTTCTGAAATACAGATAAATAAAAAATATTTTGACCAATATATTAAAACTCTTCTTTCACATAAGATGTATTTCATGATACTTGGTAGTTTCTTATATTGGATTTATAACCATAAACTGCTCTTTAAATCTATATCTATGAAAGAATAAAAAGAAATCAAAATGTCGATGGGCATGAGTAGGAGATGTACAAAGCAGCATGAACAATG
>NW_006159736.1:4301472-4358125 GCF_000334495.1 Tupaia belangeri chinensis | reverse complement strand
TTAAACCTTTCTTTTTAAAGTGACATTTATAGGACCAGCAGGTGGCATAGTGGTTAAGGCACTGGACCTCACATGATTGAATTCAGTTCGAGTCCTGGACCTGGTGGCTTGCTTTCTCACTTTCCCTCTCTGGTGAGTACACATGCCCTGTAGAAAACTGAAAAAATAATAATAATAAAGTAAAATAATTTTTTAAAAAGTAGGATTATAAATGAAGATCATGTCCCATTACCCCAAGCATATACAGGTTGATTGCATGGCCTGAAGCTCAGAAAAACAGATCTCCTTCTCAATTGAAGCCAAAACACTGCTCTTAATGGGTTCAGGTTGACATGGAAATCTCCAGCAGTAGGAGAGTGGCAGAGGGCTGGTGGGAGAAGGGGTGTGACTATGTTGAACTGGTCATGGGGCAGACTTTTTTGACACTATAACCAGAATTTGAAATGCTCAGCTTACCAACTGCAACATTGCTCTACCCTCCCTGGCCAGATTTTCCTAATTTTTGTGGCTCCCTTTTAACCTCAATTGCTGATTGGCAGCTTCATGCCCTACTTGGCTCAGCCTTGACTTAACGGACTTCTACATAGAGATCACTCCCAGGAGTGGTTAAAGCGAGACAATCAAGTGCCCAGCACTTGCATCATCATAAGTGATTTTTTTTCTTTCTTTCCTTTATTTATTTTTAATTTGTGATATTGTGATATAGATCCTGTGCATTCACCAAAGAAAGGGAAAGTGAAAAATCAGGCTCCCCGGGGGGTTGACCACATCACAGTCCCTTCTCTTCCGTTTTTCTCTCAGGATTTTGGGTATGCATGCACACGTGCTTGGCATGTTTTTCAAGTCACCAGGTCCAAGACTTGAATCACACAGTCAATTATATGGGATTTAGCTCTCTTAACCTCTGTGCCACCTGACACCCCCCGTAATTTTCAATATTGAAATTTGAGTTGCTGGGTTGTGTTTGCCAAATTAAGTTCTTTGAGAATAGACCTGGTTAAACCTAATTTCCCCTAGCCCTAGCCGCAATTTAATTCTTAGGTATTAGCTCAGCCAGGGTCAGCTGTCATCTTTATAGTAGAGGTGATCAAGTCCTTAGCCTATCTTAGGACTCCAGCAAACCTCAGAAAGACATCTGAGTGAAACACATGAACTATATTTATTATGCAAAGAGATAATGATCATGGCAATAGCCTGGCCTTTCCATTTTCACTGTCTCTGCAAAAGATCTATGACAAAGATCACAAATAGACCTTGAAACTCTTTCTGAGGTTCACACAGCCTTGTGGATTTTCCTAAAGAATGACTACAGCAAACTACTACTATAGATCAGAATAGAAACAAATTTTATTTTATTTTTTTTTACTTTTAAGGTTTTTGCCATAGGGTATGTGAGTTTGAGAAAAAGCAACAAAGAGACATTGAGAGGGAATGTGAGAAGGAAAGTGAGAAATCAGCCCACAGCGGGGATGGCCTTGCTGCAATCTCTTCTCTATTCTCTCCTGGGATTTTGGACATACACACTATACCCAGTGTGACTCTCAAACTGCTGGGTATGGGACTCTAACCACAGTCAACCATGTGGGAGTCCAACATGTTAACTATTATGCCACCTGCTAACCCCCAAATTTTAAATCTTAAAAATCTATTTTCCACATGAAAAAAAGCAGTCAACCATGTGGGAGTCCAGCACGTTAACTATTATGCCACCTGCTAACCCCAAATTTTAAATCTTAAAAATATATTTTCCACATGAAAAAAACTTTTATCTAAAGGGTTTTTAAGGAGGTTGTACACTCTTCTTACACAGTCTTAAAAAATACCATAGGAGTGGGACCAGCAGTTAGCGTAATGGCTATGTCGCTGAACTCCCACGTAGTTGACCGCGGTTTGAGTCCCGAACCCGGCGGCTTAAACTCACGCCGGGCGTGTGTGCGTGCGTGCCCAAAATTCCGAGAGGAGAATGGAGGAGAAGGGATTGCGGCGTGGTCATCCATCCTGGGGGGGGGGGGGGATTTCTCGCTTTCTGTCTCTCTCTGTCTGTCTGGCGAGCGCACGCGCCCTATAGCAAAAACCTCTCCAAAAAAAAGAAAAAAAAATTCCATAGGAGTTAGGATGAGAAAGGACAGAAGAACAGACAATACAAATGATGCAATTTAAGATATCTCAGTTATTCAAAGATCTTCAGTATGAAGCAAAACATCAATCCTCTTTTAAGAAAATCAGAGTGATTCTTTACTCAATCCCTCCTTTCAACACCATGGAGTTACTAAGTTTCTTTTCAATACCAGCAACCAAATCTCAACACAAGAATTTGGAGGTGGAGGGGACAATAAACCAGAAAACTGATATTTTTACTGCCTCTCTTGAAAGAGGTATTAAAATATTCCTTGTTTGCTTAAAACCAAAATTCAGTGTGTAATGCTATGAAAAGGGAAGATCATTTCATGACTGAAACCTCAGGGACTGTCAAGATTTTAACAATGAAACCTCACAACAAATTCTTTTCCTTTCAACCAACCAATCTCTCCGCTGGTTTTGCCCCTCTAACTCTTCATAACTTCTGTTTAGGCCAAGTCCTGAAGATGGTCCAGAAGTTCTTGTGTTGCTTTAGCTTATAAGGAGCTTCAGGAGATCAAGTCTTTAGGAGCCAGGTAGGTAATAACCTGAGCTAGTGAGGAAAGTCAAGTTGTCTCAATTGCGAGCTGTGAGCAGTGTGATCAGCTGGCGAGAGCGTGTCTCATCAATTGGTGAGGGGAAGCATTAGAAAAGAAAAGGAAAAAGGAATCTGTGGCTGACATCTGGCTTGATGCCCATAAGGTTGCCCATGTACTGCTTACAATAGTAACTGAGGTAGTAATATGTTTAGAAGTCTGAGTTTGAGTTTTAGTTACTCCAATTATTAGCTCTGAGCCTATGAACAAATCTTCCATTTTCCTGAGTTTCAGGGAAAAAAAATTGACACAACTGCCTCTCTATTTAGCTGTAAAATAACTTGTGTGTGTATGTGAAAGACCATTATGAACTATAATATCATAAAAAGGAAAAATATTGTTTTGTCAACAACCACATACCAGGTTGTTACTATACACAAATTACTACAATTAATGATGCTATTTTTATGTGTTTTTACATAAAAAAAGTAAAGATACGGTCTTGGTTCTCCTTGAAGAAATACAACTACTGTACAGAAAGGATCCACAATTCTATAAGAAAATATCATTATTATAAATCTAATTAGTATGTTGCATTTATCCACTGGGGTAGTGGTTAGGCTCAGTTTTTACAGAACTGCTCTTTTATTTATGCCTACAACCTCAAATCCTAAGGCTTATCTACCTACAATGGGCTCAAGTGGAAGGATCCCATCAAGTCACACGGCGAACAGAGCTAGGTTTCCTTGATGGTGTGCTGAGTCAGATCCACCTTTCAAAATAGTTTCCTCTTGAGGAGTCCTGGACTCAGGACATTTTTATCTCTTAGATAAAAATGAATTAATTTTGCATTCTCATCCACCACACTAACAATCAAATATGTGAAAGTTAAGATAGGGAGTGGTTAATTCAGGATAAAAATTACCAGAAAATAGTGAGTTAATAAGCCAGCAGATACCTGGCTGGTAGGCTAAGAAATAATTTAGGCACTACAACAAATCCATGTCATTGAAATTTTGCAACATTTCTCTGAACTCAGTACCATAAAGACTAAAGCATATGTGGAGTAGGGAAGAAAAATAAAACAGATCACTGTCTTGGGAAAGTAATAGAACATTACTGTTTACCTTCCAGCTTTAACGATTGCCTGTATGTGAGTTTCGAAGAACACCAATTTGGAATGTCAGGTTTTCATGAGTTGTACTTAGATTTAAGATTTTTTGGTATTAAATATTCATTTCATTCAGAATAACAACAAAATTTATAATCTAGAACAATCTGGACTCGAGTATAACCATAATACTTGGGTTTTATAGGAAATTCAAGGATAGGCCCTCTATTTGGAAAAGTGACAGTATTTACACAGTCTATAATTTGGGATTGATGTTGAACAATCTTGATGCCAAAGCCATTCATTCTGCTTTAGTGAGCCTGAATGGGTAGGGCCAAGAAAAATAAACAAACAAATAAATAAATAAATAAATAACTATCCCTAAAAGAAAGGCTATTTTCTCCCAATATGGTACCACACAGCCGTGCTGAGGTAATAGGTTAGGATAGATTCTGTAACAGGGTGGCCTCTGGTATCAGTTCCTGTAAGTCTGCCATTAGATGCAACATTAATATAGCACATACGTTTTAAATGTAAAAATAAACTAGAATAAGTTGCTATGTATATAGATCTAAATAATACATGCTGACACTGGATCCGAAGCAGCTTAAAAATTAAAAACCTCCCAAAATACAAATATGGCATACAAGAATACTACCTTTTATGTGGGCTGCCAAAAAACAGGAGTTTGAAAGGACAAAATATATTAATAATTCATTGCATCCAGATTTCTCACTTTTTTTTCAAAATTAGAGATTATCTTTGTTGATTAAAGGCATAAGCCCTTTAACTGAGTAAGCAATGCTTAGTATCTCTCAAAGACTTCATTGATATTTTATCCAATCCATCTTACTGAGACTCTCTAAGACAACCTAAATTACCATAGTTATCATGTATTTTTTCTTATATGTTGAGTCCAGACTTTGAAAAGAAAAGTAAACTGGGTCTAACTTAATGCTATTATTTTTTTTGCTTTTAAACTGTTGCTACTGCTTCAAAGCAAGGTTTCACTAGGCAAAATACCAACATATTAAATTAAGAAAATAATTTAAAGGGTCTCTAGTTGCAGTATCCATATGATATTTCTGCTGCTTCTTAATTTTTAGTATTTTTTTTTCCTTCATTGCCTTCAGTGAACCAGAGTGTTGAAACTTGCTTAGGTCTGCTTTCCCTGCAGTAAGTAGTTTGTCACTTAAATGATAATAGCTAGAGAGATGCTGAGAAATATTGTCTGTTTCATCGCTACTGTCTGACCTCAAAAACCATTACTGTGCTTTAAGTCTACTCTAAACCAAATGCTCTTCTAAGAAGAAATCCCCAACTGAGAAGAGGGATCTAATCAATGATATACTATTCCAGGGCATTTCAATAACTAAGAGGGTTCAAAGAGATGTTTAGAGTCAAAAGACATTCTTTTTGAAGAAAGAAATAGGTATGACATCATAACTTGACAAGCAAGAGTATTATGCATTATGTCTCTTGAAAAAGACATGTTGAAGTCTTAATCTCCAGTACCTCTGAAAGTGACTTCACTTGGAAAGGAGGTCTTTACAGAGAAAATGAAGTGAAAATTAAATTACTAGGGTGAGCTCTAATGCAATATGACTATTGTGCTTATAAAAAGAGGAATTTGAAAACAGAAACAGACATACACAGAAGAAAGCTACGACACCAGGGAAACGTCAAATGAAGATGCAAGCAGATCTTGGAGCGTGCTTTCACAAGCTAAAGAACACCAACGACCAATGGCTATCACCAAAAGGGTTCTTCATACAGGCTTCAGAAGGAGCATAGACCTGCCAACATTTCAGTTTTGTCTCCAGAACTATCATACAAATTCCTATTACCTTAAGCCACCCAATTATTGATATTGTGTTTTAGCAGCCTTAGAGAACTAAGAAAAAGGGGAGATCATTATCAGACATGAAATTACAAAAAAAAAAAAAAAAATGCCAGGAGATAAAGTGAAATTTTTTCAGATTATTAATTTTTTAAATAGTTTCTCTTACTATTTATTAGGATATTACTTTCTCACTTTGGATGCTTCAGAAAAATACATAAAAGTATTGGAACATTTAAAATAAATTTATCAACTGAAAAAAATTTCATTGATATTTTCACAAAGTTCTTTTTAGTTTTTGGTTTATTCAGATTTGCAACTTTCGAAGCTAAAAGCAAGCTATCCACATAATTATATTTTATTAAACTTAAGTTATTATTAAATATCTCTCCATAAAATAAGAGTTTGTGACATTTAATGTCTATGTAATAATCCATAATGTAATTAAACTATAACTCTCTTAACTGATTTCATGTTACTATACCCTTCGCTGTGTCTTTCCGTATAAATTCTCATTTGAATGGATGTTAAACATCTAGCCACATATTTGGATCAAATGGGTAAAACTTTTCAAATGTATTGACACATATTTTGATCCTAATATTAGCTACATTTGATAATTATTCTATAACACACTTTCTAACATTAAATATTTTCATTGAAACTCATTTTCGTGTATGAATTTGTCAAATCTAAAAGTTTCTTGGTTTTTAAATTTATATTCGATTTACTATTGAGGCTCTATTTTCATGTTTAGCATGTTTATTTTGGTCATTTAAATTCCCAGTATATAATTTTTTCTATGTATCTATGGGACCTTACTATTTTCCTAATAGATTTGCATAAACTCTTTTTATCATGTTTTTCAAATTGTCTCTCCTGTATTACTTCTTCCAATCCTACTGAATTGTTCATTTGTTATGCAGAACAACTTTATATTTCTTAAAAAGTCAATTCTAAAGCTCATTTTATTTGTAAATTTTTCTAATGGTTTTAAACTTAGAAAGGTGTTTCAGGATTACCTTGAGATGGTGGACTGATTATTCACTCTAGGCAACATCTACTTACCAAACACTCAACTGAATGTTTTAAAAAACCTATAACAAAAGTAGAAATAGAAAAACTACTTCAGTGGATTAGAAATGAATCACCAGAATGTGGTAGACAATGGAATCATAATAGGGAGAGAATCATAGCTCAAAAGTTATATCTAAGAAAACTCCTGATGGAAAAAAAAAATTGATATTGTGGGAAGGAAGAGGGGGGAGTTATTCCAAGGGATGCGATACAGTTGTTGGAGGATAGACTGTGACTCCGTTGGCAAATGGTAGGTAAGGCTGTCCTAGAAGGCAGGCAACCCTTCACTCTCTCCCCTAGGTGAAGGTCAATTAGAAATTGTCATTTTTAGGAGCAGTAAGATTGATCATGTGGGTCAGAGAGCCATGGAAAAGTACTGGGGAGCTAGAGACACCCAGGAAGAAATGGAAAATTCACCAGTATGCCTAGTAAAATGAGCACATCAGAAAGTGTTCCAGTCCTATAAGAAAGACAACTCCATGAAAAAAGACATGAATGCCAAGTAGTAAAACTTAACACCTAATGGAACAGTATGAATAGAGCACAAAGAACCTCAGTCAATGAAAGCAATATCCTCTATGTGAAGAGGAAATAGAAATTTAGCATTCCCCCTCATACACACACACACAGACACACACACACATAAAGCTGAAAATAAACTTTGGAAGTATTAAAACTTGTTGAAATGAATGAAATTCAATAGAATGGACATCAGAATGAACTCTAATGATGAGTAAAGGAGTGAAGTACAAGATCAAGCATAAAATTCTCTCAAAATCCACTTTATTACTATAAAGAGCAATAAAGTGAAATGTATAAAAGTAGAGGTTAAAAAATAAGAATAGAACTTTAAGTTCCAATATCTTTCTAAAGAAACTTTAGCACAAAAAGAACACTCAAAACAGGAGGAAATAATAAGAAAAAAACAGAATTGAAGAAAGACATGTATTAATCTTATTAAGTGAGTGTTTAACAAATTAGGGGGAGAGAATGAAACAGAGCAAAATTTCACACATACTGTAGTAACCTTTTAAGCCCCAAGATAAAGTGAAAAGTACCGTGAACTTCAAGAGAAAAGCTAGAGATTCTAAAGGGCAAAGAATTACTTTGACATCAGAATTCTAGTTGGCAAGTCTGCATCAGCATCTTTATGATTTGTTCAAAACTGATCTCAAGTTTAGAATTTTATAGTCTTAGGTAAAGAGAAAACATTTTCAATCACCTTGAACTCAGAAGCTTACCGCCCCCAGATTTTTTTAGCCAAAGAATTGCTATAGATTTTATCATCACACAGTAAGTCAGAAAGGAAGATGTGAAAAACAAGACACGTAAATGAATGAAGAACTATGGAAGTTATATAGACCAGAAGTAATTAGACCAGAAAATTGTAGTTAGTTTTGTTTGAAGATTATGAAAAATAATTTTGTGATAAAATGCAGGAACCCTTTTATCACAAAAGTAATTTTGTGAAAAAAATAAACTGATGGTGCTTTAATATGTTTCAACAGAAAGTAGAAAAGTAGAAAAATGAGAAAGAAAAATTTTGCTTGACTGAAACTGTAAAGTAAAATAAAAAATATATCTTTTTAATCAAATTAAAATCTGTAAAAGATTTTATAACACAGGTAAATTGGAAGTCATGTATACTAACGAAGATTGATAAAGCTTTCTGATAGACAAACTATATTAAAAGTGTACAAAGCTTAACCTTTTGTTCCAGCGTATTGATATATTGATGATTCTTTAGTTGCTAGTAACAGAAACAGACCAGTTAGTATAAAATATCTGTGTGTATGTCTGCGTGCATGCATGTGTATGTGTGTATGTGTGTATGTTTATGTTAGTATGTACAGTTGTTTCTCATTATTCATAGTAGTTCTTTTTTTTGGAGAGATTTTTGCTATAGGGTGCGTGCGCTCGCCAGACAGACAGAGAGAGACATAGAGACAGAAAGTGAGAAATCACCCCCCGGGGGATGGTCACGCCGCAATCCCTTCTCCTCCATTCTTCTCTTGGGATCTTGGGCACGCACGCACACGCGCCTGGCGTGAGTTGTAAGCCACCGGGTCCGGGACACGAACTGCGGTCGACTACGTGGGAGTCCAGCGACATAGCCATTACGCTAACTGCTGGTTCCCTCATAGTAGTTCTGTACTGTAAATTCACTATGAACATTGATTTAGCAAATACTGAAGTATCGTTTGAAGGGAAAATAAAGGGTTAGATTTCTATGAGCCTGTACTCATGCTTTTGTCAACAAAAATGCCATTTGTATTAATATTATCTAGGTTTGTTGGTCAATATCTATGTAAAAACTAGTCAGTTCCATAATTGTTAGAAACAGACTCTTCCACATAACACTTTTGTTGTATAACAGTATTTTTTCCTAAAGTGAAATGTATTTTATTTTTTTAATTAGTATTTATGTAATTCCACTTATTATTATTTTTTAATTTGACCAGAAAGAGAAAGGGATAATGAGAAAGCAAGCCACCAGGTTCAGGACTTGATCTACAGTCAGCCATGTCGGAGCCCAGCACCTTTAACCTCCACACCTGCTGGTCCAACAGTATTTTTTAATTAACTCACTGACAGTTTATCATTTTTCATGTAGTATTGCTTTTTGAAATGTGCAAGGTACCTAGCATTAGCTGAGAAGGGTATAACATTTTCCCAACTCTGAGTAATGTAATCATAATTCTCTCTCTTTCTTCCTTTTTTTTTCTTCTGAGAGTTTTTTTGTTCGTTTTTTTTGTTTTGTTTTGTTTTTGATATAGGGAATCTGCAGTCACCAGAGAAATAGACAATAAAAGTGAGAAATCACTCCCTAGGGGCAATGACCATGCTGCAATCCCTTCTCCTCTATTCTCCTCTTGGGATTTTGGGCACACACACACACTGTGGATTTAAGCCGCTGGGTCTGGGACTCAAACCGTGGTTGACTATGTGGGAGTCCAGTGACATAACAATTAGACCATTTGCTGGTCCCAATTATAAATATCTTTGATTTTCAGTCTCACAATAATACTGACCACTATGCTTCTTTTAAATCCATGATCCTCTCATTAATTTATAAATTTAACCACTTTTTCATCCATTCCATAATTTCCTCATGTACGACAAACGTTACTTTCCACAGTAGTGTCAAGTACACATCAGCAAGCTGAATGTATTGTATTGCTGATCCCTAACACTGAATTCTTGACTGACAACACTGTAAATCACACCTGAACAAAGGTTATCTAACACGTGTATTTTGCCTTAAGAAACATCACAGCCTTCTTGGGCTTAGAACATTAGACAGTACTTCAGCCTAAAAGCAGAAGGCCATTTCAAACATCAAAATCACCTTAAAAATGTGAAACATGGCATTAAAAGGACCATTAAAGGGACACATTTCCAGTATGAAAGTTGAAATAATATGGCAAAGTGTCAACTTGTTAGACTATATGTGACTGTGGGGTGACTCAAACTTTTCAGTGATCTTTACCACATGCAAATGGTCACCACAGCCCAGGAGTATTGCTTTTAGAGTTAGAGATAAATTTTAATAAGTAGATAGATCTGCAAATACAAAATTCATAAATAATGAGGACTCTGTGTATGTGTGTGTGTTTGTGTGTAGAGAGAGAGAGGGAGAGAGAATTATTAGAAATATATGTGCTAGCACTCAAGAAATCAAAGAAAAAGTGGAACAATGTCAAGGAAAAAGTTGAATAAAGGATTATTTGAAAGGATTTGAAATGAAGCACACAGAAATCTAGTTTTAAGAAAATAACAAAAAGTCTCATCATTTGTATGAAAGTCTTCATCATTTGCATGAATCAGAGCCATTGATTTTTCAGTAGCCCCCTTGTTGTCATTCAAATTCCAGGAAGAGAGTCTGATTGGTCTTGCTAGGTCATGTGATTCTTCTCAGGTCAGACAAGAGTTGGGTACCTAAGCTGACAGTCTCCTCAAGACTGCAAGCATTTGACACTGAGTTGCTACTACTAAAATAAAGAGACATGAATTTTAAGGAGCAAAAACATGTGCATTGTATTCACTAGGTCTACTTTGAACTTATACCAAGGAAAGAATACCAAATTTAGACTGAAATTTACACAGAAATACTTAAATAATTTGAGGCTAATCCATCTGATATATTGTATATTAGTGTGAAACTATGAAATATATACTTAAGTGACTATTGCTACACTAAAAGTTACCACAGAGGTCAGCTTAAATCATATATTAAATATCTCACAGTTTCCATGGGTCAGGAGTCCAAGGATGAATTGGTTGGGTCCTCTTCTCAGGGCATCACAAGGTTGTCATCAAGGTATTGCCTAGGCTACATGCCATTCTCAAGGTCTTCTTCAAAGCTCATGTGACTGAAACCAGAATTGAGTTTTGCAATTATAGTACTGTGCTCTTTGTTTTCTTGCTGACTATAGCTAGGGTTTGCTTTCTGTTCCCAATGGTCACTTGCAGTTCCTTGTCATGTGCCCCTCTAATGGGTTTACTTCAAGATCTGCAGAAGAATGTTTCTCTTTATGTAATGTTAAGACCTTCCTTTAAACGGGTCTCCTGATTTATAACATACCTGAGATAACATGTCTTTCAATGAACTTGAGGGACCTTAATTACATCTGTAAAATATCTGCATCTGTTAAACAAACAAACAAACAAAACCGTAATTGGCCCAGCTCCATGACCTAGTGGTTAAGGGAACCTGATTCCACATGGCTGACCACACAGTTCAAATTGCAGTCTTGGCAGCTTGAAAAACATACAGGGTGCATATTATGTGTGCGCTCCAAATCCCAACAGAATAGATAAATAGAGGAGAAGGGACTACTGGTCCCCCAAAACTTAAAGTATTTTAAAAATTGTTTTGTGGATGATATTTATGACTTCTTTTAATGTTCCTGAACATTTAATTAAAGACATAAATATATAATCTATTTTCTAAATAACCTGGATGAATGACTACAATTAAACACTTTATTGAATTTAAAGATTTTTTTTTGAGAGGTTTTTTGCTATAGGGCGCGTGCGCTTGCCAGAAAGACAGAGACAGACAGAGAGACAGAAAGCGAGAAATCATCCCCCAGGGGGGATGGCCATGCCACAATCCCTTCTCCTCCATTCTCCTCTCGGGATCTTGGGCACGCACGCACACACACCCGGTGTGAGTTTAAGCCACCGGGTCCGGGACACGAACTGCGGTTGAATACGTGGGAGTCCAGCGACATAGCTATTATGCTAACTGCTGGTCCCAATTTAAAGATTTTAATAAAGGCTCTTTTCATGTGCTATATTGGTTCTAAAATCATTACACAAATGAGAAAAATAATGTATAGGCAAAGCTTTTAAGTTATAGTAAAATAGTAAAGCTAGAAAGAAAAATTCATTCTCTCATTTAATTACTGGCATGTACTGTGGCTTTCTGTAGAAACAAACCATTAAAATAAGAAAGTTATATTTAGTCACAACACTACAGTAAAAGAACTCATTTACTTCTCCAAGAATATTGATTCTGTCCTTGAATTTCAGTGAATGAGGTATATTTTTTCCTTTCACAGCTTACCATGCAAATTATTCCCTCTCCATTCAAGTAATTTCAAATAGAAGTGATTTACCTTTTAAATAATGTATTTCCTGACACAAGTATGTGTATCAAACTGAGTTTATTCAGGCGCAGGGGAACATGGAGACCTGAGGCTATGTCTACCCAGCACAGGATGTGTCAGGAAGTAGTTATGGTCATGTCTCTGGAACAATCCAACAAAGCTGGAAAGAGCTCTGCCTCTTGATGGTCACTGTGGCAGATTACTTTGTCCCTATTGCAAAGTGGAACTCAAGAAATGTTTGCCATACACATAGCATGATCTTTAGTAGCGAGTGTTCTTAGAGATTGCATGGAAAATAGACCCAAGGTCAATATTAGCTCCATTAATCACTGTTCACTCAATTAGATAAATCACGTAACAGCCATGAACTCAGTTCCCTCATTTGTAAAATGAACAAAATCTTTTCTTTGAAGTTGCAATGAAATGGTATTAAAATGTGAGCTCCAGAAAGGGTGCAATTTTTTTTTTTTCTATTTGGTTAACTACTAGAATCCTAATGCCAAAATGTACTTCCTACATATTTCGTATTCAACATATGTATATACAATAATTTAATAAACTACATTTGCTAATATGTGCTCGACCAATAAGAGACCATTCAAGTAGTTCATTTTGTAGGACAATCCCATAAAGTAGAGGTTATTATCACTTTTTGGTGATGAAAAAGTGAAGTAGGGCCAGTGGGTAGCATCGTGGTTAAGGTGCTGGACACTTCCACATGGCCAACCACAGCTCTAGTTCCAGACCTGGTGGCTTGCTTTCTAACTTTCCTTCTCTCTGTGTGTCTTTCTCTCATCAAATTAAAATAAACACATGAATAAACAAAATTAAATAGATAATTCTTTTTTAACAAATGACGCAAAGTTAACTAATTTACCAGCTTAGATTATATTTCAAATAATGCATTTCTTGAACTAAAGTGTAGATAACACCACCATCACAACTACCACCAATTATGAGAATAACAACCACTTACTATTGTGGCTTTAAGAGAATTCAGACACAATCAAGCAGGTTTGATGGTCTATACTCCAAATATGTCAACTATCCAACATCAGAAAGCATGTACAGCATCCAAAACAAGGTAGGTGCGTAATACCTGCTCACATTTATTATTGTAAGAAAGTCATTGACCAGAGTTTCTGATTCAATGATGCTATTGTGTCCATTTAAGAAGGGGGTCAGTAACACAACACTTGAAATTTCCAAGAGTTCTATGCTTGTTTATTTAATGTGTGAGGTGGGGAAGAGAACATGAGATAGGTATTTTCCAAAGTCTCACAGGTCATGATCCTCTTGCTCCACTCTCCCCATTAGCCAGGACCACAAGTGCATTGAAGGTGATAAATATGGTAATATCCTCAATTTGTTTATTACACATCATATACATCCTTTTAAAGACTATTCTATAACTTAGGAAGATGTGTTATTATATGTGAATCATAAATTACAGTAAGCATTTAAAGAGAAAAAAACAGCATGAATGCAGTGCATGTCAGTCAAGTCAACGATATTACTATACACATTATACGCTACAGATAATTTTTTTTAAACTGGTGGCTTAAACTCATGCTGGGCACGTGTGTGTGTGTATGTCCAAGATCCAGAGAGAGGAATGGAGAAGAAGGGATTGTGGTGTGGCCATCTCCCCTGGCGGGTAATTTCTCACTTTTTGTCTCTCTGTCTCTCTCTGTCTTTCTGGCGAACGCACATGCCCAATAGCAAAAACTTCTCAAAAAAAACCAAAAGTTTCAACTAGGTATCTAAATTGTCCCCAACTTATTAATAACTAAGATTTTTTAGTAACCAAGTAACTGATTAGTATTTGTTTTATGCATGTGAGAATATTATCTTCACTGATTAAACATCAGTGTGATTATTTTTGCTCTTCCCAAAAGATTTCTTTCCATTATCTCATGAAAATTCATTAGAACAAATAAAAATGTTCATTTTCAATGCAACGTATGTTTAGATTGCATAATCATCTATATTTTATCCTTTGCCAAAAAGGGATCTTCCCATACAATCCACTGTGTTTATTTCTTAGCCTCAGTTAAAAGAAATAAAAACATCCCTTCTCAAAGTAAAGTTTAAAAGCTTTCTATGTAAATTTTATCTTGACTGTAAATGTACTTGCATATTTTCCCATAACATTTACCAGTTGACAGCATTCCAATTCTCAATCTCTATTATTTCTGCAACGTATACCAAAAATGAATTTGATTTATGCATTATCTTTTACTTAAAGACTTCCTTCTTACCAGTAAAGTAGAGTGAGAAGTTCAAAAAATTCCCTTCAAACAGCTCCAGCACTGAAGTACCACAGTGCAGGCCATTCTTACTCAAATTTCTAACGTGATGGTTACACAGTACAAGAAAATTTCAGTTTTATTACTCATAAAAATAAAATTATTAATCAGATGCACTACAAGTGCTATGCTTTCTTGCTACATTTAGATTATCTTTCCAACAACCTGTATTTGGTCAAAGTAAACAGTCGGATTCAAATGAATCATATAGTGTACCTCTGTATGATAAGTAATGGACCACAAAGTTAGAGAATTGCAGGGAACCAGCAGTTAGCGTAATGGCTATGTCGCTGGACTCCCACGTAGTCGATCGCGGTTCACATCCCGGACCTGGTGGCTTAAAACTCACACCGGGCGCGTGTGCGTGCGTGCCCAAGATCCCGAGAGAATGGAGGAGGAGGGATTGCGGTGTGACCATCCCCCCTGGGGGGTGATTTCTCGCTTTCTGTCTCTATGTCTCTGTCTGTCTGGCGAGCGCACGCGCCCTACAGTGAAAATCTCTCCAAAAAAAAAAAAAAAGTTAGAGAATTGCAAATAAAAAGGTTTGTTAGTTTCTCTATCTCTTCCTCTCTAAATGGATCAACTTTTAAGTATGTGTGCAAAAGCTAAAAATTATTCTCTGACGTTCAACTATAAAAAAGAAGAAAGTTTGAAGAGAGAAGGAAGAAATTTTCAAGAGGAAAAGATACGATTGTTTCTACTGTCAATTTGTTGGAATTGGCGCCTACCTATCAAGAATGATGGTGAATAGAAAATGATACTCCCTGATTATAAAGACAACATTCCCAGTTATAAGCACGGCAGAACATAATGAGTATGTTTTACTCAAATGTGCGGCTGGCAGCTTTATGATGATGGTTGTTTAATAAAATCAATAGCTTAAGAATCAGCTGGAACAGAAAAAACAAAGCACCATATGCGAGATTTGAGCACTCAGTATGTATTAACTGCATATTGGAACTAGTAACTGAATTGGTCAATTGGATAAAACATTTTAAAAACATGTGGGCCAAAGAGATATGCAAATGTTGACATTATTAGACCAGGGAACCAGTGTAAGAGTAAATAAAAACCATTAAAAACCTGATGTCAGCATAGGATAATACAACTCATATATGTACTCAGATAATGTGCACTGAAGGCTATGAGTTGTCGGTAACAGCAGAGATCACCGTGTAGTGAACGCAAATCTGAGTTTAAGAACTGCACATAAGAAATCTGGAATCCCGAGATGACAGGTGGGCAAGAATCTGTAAGAAATCCAAGAGATTTAAACCATAGGAAAAAGAAGAGAGAGAAGAAAGAAGAAAAAGGAAGGAAGGATGGAAGGAAGGTAGGAAAAATAAAAGAAAGAAAAAAAAAGAAATTTTAAAAAAAGAACACTAAGACGAGACTTTGTCTCTAGATACCTGTTAAGAGCTTGCCAGTCCTTTACCGTGAAAGTTAATGATTCATCCTGTGATTCAACCATGGTAATTCAGCGTGCATATATATTTAAGAAATTGTTTAACAAAAATTCTATTAAGTAACATATAAAGCATTTCTCTTCCATGTGATCCTTTTTGATTTTTAACATCCATGTTTCAAAAGTCATGGTGGCATTGTGAATGGGACACGTCTACAATTTAGTGGGTCAGTTGGTCATTTGATCAGTATCTTAGTGCGTAGGCAGGGGTTATTTTGTATAGATCTGAGTGGCCACATAGGCAGACTCATATAACACCAGGGGGTCTGGAAAATAATTCTATTTGGGTATCACAAAGTAAATATCTTCTTCATGTGACTTTGAAAGAGAAAAAGGATTATTTGTACATATTTAAAGTTTACTTTTTCTAATTAATTTTCGTTTATGTGAGAGAGAGTGAGAGAAACAGGGTCTCTCGGTACTGTGATCCTCCACACAAGCTCTAGCATACAGCCAGCATACTTAGGTCCACCCCGGACTTAGGTCCACCCCGGATCTGACCCATTGTCTCCCATGTGGCTCTAGTTTCACCCCGCAGAGTCCTACCACCTGTGCCATTGCAGCTGGGCCTATTTAATATTTTGGTAAGCCCCTTCTAGCACTTCCTATAACCTTCCTGTTTAAGTTATTTCACTGTTACGATGCTTTCTTCCAAGAACACACAATTATCCTAAGTGCAGGAGTCCTCCCTTATCAGAAGTTTCACGTTCTGCAGATTTATTTTTATTTATTTATTTTTTTATTTGGATAGGTTTTTGCTACAGGGTGCATGCACTCACCAGAAAGAGAGACAGAAAGTGAGAAATCACCCCCCAAGGGGGATGGCCACGCTGCAATCCCTTCTCCTCCATTCTCCTTGGGATCTTGGGCACGCACACCTGCCCTGCATGAGTTTAAGCCACCGGGTCCGGTACTCGAACTACGGTCGACTACATGGGAGTCCAGCGACATAGCCATTACACCAATTGCTGGTTCCCACATTCTGCAGTTTTAGTTACTTATGGGAGCTGACAATAGGTGAGTACAGTACAATTAGATTTTTTTGAGAGACTACCATCATATCACTTTTATTACAGTACATAGTTTTAATTTTTTAAAATTATTTGTTACTGTTGTTAATCTCTGACTGTACCTAATTTATAATTAAATTTTATAACCTTTATAGATACTCACCTGTAGGAGTTAGGTACTATCTGTGATTTCAGCTTCCACTGAGGGGTCTTGAAACATATGTCCCAATTATAAAAGAGAACTACTTTATATATTATAATAAACATTAAAGGCTAGGCCAGTTGGTGGTGTGGTTGTTAAGGTGGTTGGATTCCACATGGCCGACTGCACGCTTCTAGACTCAGACCCAGCAGCTTGAAAAACATGATAGGCACGTGAGCATGTGTGGTCAAAACCCAGATAGGAGGAGAAGGGATTGCCATGTGATCGTCTCCTTGGGGGATGCTTTCTCACTTTTCCTCTCTCTCTCCCTTTCTCTGTCTCTCTCTAGCAAGCACACAGGTCCTGTAGCAATTTTTTCTTTTGGGGGGGGAGAAAAAGTAAATTTATTTGCATTGTTTCTCTTTTCTACTGTAGTGTTAGAACTTAACATAAGCATCACTCTTCTATTTCCTATTTACAGTTCATTCAGAATGTTACTACAAATTCAATACACAATTTTAAAAAACTTATGGGGAAATGCAATTTTTGTTTTTCTCTTCTCTTTACAAGATTTTCAAAATTATTTGACTTGGGACCAACAGTTAGAATAATGGCTATGTTGCTGGACTCCCATGTAATCTACATGGTTCTAGTCCTGGACGTGGTGGCTTAAACTCACTCCAGGCACGAGTGCATGCGTGCCCAAGATCCCAAGAGGAGAATGGAGGAGAAGGGATTGCGGCATGGCCATCCCCCCTGAAGGGTGATTTCTCACTTTCTGTCTCTCTGTCTCTCTGTCCCTGGAGAGCACATGTGCCCTATAGCAAAAACCTCTTCAAAAAAACAAAAATTATTTGACTTAAATGAAAATTTACATGGACATTTTCTGTACATGTCTGAAAGGGCAGAGATAACTCTGATAAAACCTAAAGAACATTACACAAATACAATAAAACACAGAAAATATAGATGATGTTATTTGGGGTATGAATATAAATAACAGTGCCATTTGAGTAATTTGGTAACATAATACCCGTCTTTTATAGAAATAAAACTGCAAACCTGTAGCAAATTTTTTAAAATTAAAAACAAATTTTTAAAAAAGAAAAACTTATTTGGAACATGAGGTTTTTTGTTATTGTTATTGTTGTTTTTCTTACTCTCTTCATCTCCTTGGGCGGCTATAACAAAATATTGGAGACTGGGTGGCTAAAAACAGACACGTATTTCTCATAATTCTGGAGGCTGAGAAGTCCAAGATCAAGGTGCACAGTAGCTCTGGGTCTTGGCAAAGGTCCTCTACCTGCCTGGCAGATGGCCACCCTCACGCCGCGTGCTCGCCTAGCCTTTCTGTGTGCTCTTAAAGAAACAGACCTATCTTTCTTTTATTCTAAGGGCACTAATCGCATTATGAGCAGAATTAATTATTTCCCAAAGGCCCATGCCATATTAGGGATTGATGCTTCAACAATAATTTGAAGGGTGGGAAGGGGGACTGATTCCTTTCTAAAAAGTCTTTTTTTAATACTTTATTTTCCCCAACTTTTTAATCATTTGCATAACTCTTTTAACTTCCTTAAGTCTTTTTTTTTTTTTTTTTTTTGGAGAAATTTTCACTGTAGGGCGCGTGTGCTCGCCAGACAGACAGAGAGAGACATAGAGACAGAAAGCGAGAAATCACCCCCCAGGGGGGATGGTCACGCCGCAATCCCTTCTCCTCCATTCTCCTCTCGGGATCTTGGGCACGCACGCACACGCGCCCGGCGTGAGTTTTAAGCCACCGGGTCCGGGACACGAACCGCGGTCGACTACGTGGGAGTCCAGCGACATAGCCATTACGCTAACTGCTGGTTCCCCTTCCTTAAGTCTTTAAATAAAAAAAAAAAAATGGTCAGTCAGCTTTGCCTTTCTCTTTAAGTTTAAATCTTAGGTGATCATTTAATAAATACTCTTTGTCTTTCTCTTTCTCTCTTCTTCCTTGCTTCTCCCCTCATTCTATTTCTCATCATTATTTATTTAAAGAGGCTAAAAATAACACTCACCACAGTCCATTGCTTTTTATTTTACAGCCTAACAAAAGTGCTGGGACCTTCATGGCATGACACAGTAGACGGAGCCCAGCTCCCTCAGCATGAGCCATGCGTTCTACCCTTGTTTTCAAAGTTCCTCAGAAAAATCAAGTTCTACTTGCCCACAGTAGTGATGTTCCTGATAATATATAGTTTACTGTCTGGTCTTCCTTCCCTATAATCCTGTGTTCTTGAGACTGTCTTCCAAATAAACCGCTTCCAGTCAAATTTTTGGTCAGGTCTCCATGTGGGGAATCAAAACTGAAGACAGCCTCATACTGCCTTATCCCAAGTATTTGTAGAAAAAAAGGAAACATCAGTAAGTTAAAACAGTCAGGAAAAGATTTTTTTTTTTCCGGAAAATATTTTTATTGTAGAAGTCTGTGTAAATGTACTTGCATAAAACTGAGAAAACTAACTCAAACAAGGGAAATGTTTTCAGTTAAACTGTGCAGAAGCAGTGACATCTTTGGAATCTAAATCCCATTATTTTCAATTGAGTTTAAAAACAAAACTGAAAAATATCCTCTTTAAATGACTCACAAAAATTCTCCTATTGAACTGACAGCTTATTTTAGTTCACTTTAATTCATTTCAGGTGTTCATTTAACCCAAGCAGAATGGACAACACCAAAGTAACTAAATTATACGTCACTTCCTTTGAAGAGTTTATAGAGTAGTGGTAGAGTAGATATTCTTATGAAACAAAATTGAGTAGAATGGCTAGGTCTGGAAAATAATTGGAATAAGGTAAAAATATAAATGTTAAAACTGGGAAAATCAAGTTCTACTATAGGTGCTCTCTATTGGGAACACAATATTGCCTTCCAATATTAGGTCCCATCACCTCGATTGCTGAAGTTGCCTGAATATACTTCTCTATAGGTGACTACTCTTCTAAATTCTACATTTACAACAAGAAACTTCAAAATATTCATGGAAAGGGCTAGCAGATATTGTGGTGGTTAAGGATTTGGATTTTTACATGGCTGCCTGCAGTTCAAGTGCCAGAGCCAGTGGCTTAAAAATCCCCCCAGACATGTGTAAAATGCCTGTGTGCCCAAACTCCCAAGAGGTAAATGGAGGGGAAGGGATTGTGGCATGACCATCCTCCCTGGTGGGTGATTTCTTGCTTTCTCTCTCTCTATCTCTCTCTGGAGAGTACACATCCCATAGCAATTCTTTAAAGTTTATTTTTGTAAATTAATTTCTTCTATAAGAAAAGGAAATAGTTATTTAAAAATGAATTAAAGAATGAGTTCATTTTGGTACAAAAAATATTTTAAATCCAAGCACAGTTTTCTTAATGCTTTCCATGACCTTCTTGAAGACCCCGTGTGTACCTTACTTTCTATTCCTGTCTCTATTTTGGTGTCTAAAAGGCATGTCAAACCTATTATGGGTAAATTGGAACTCTTGTTTTCTGTCCCCAAGTCTCTTTATCACTGTCTTTTGTGAAAATATGCTAATGGCCCATTTACCTAACCAGTTGTTCAAGAACATAAATCTTAATAGATTCATCAGCTAGCTATGTTGCCTGGACCTTTTTCTACATTGCTAAGGGTCTGTTATTTTTATCTTCATTGTTCCTTGACAATCTAAGTCAGTATCAATTTTTCTTTGAGTCATTCTCCATTTTTTTCCCTTGTTTTCATTCAAGCCATTCCCTACTTAGCAGCCAGAATGATCTTTCTTTCCCTCCTTTTTTTTTTTTTTGTAGGTTTTTGCCATAGAGTACAGAGAGGGAAAGTGAGAAATAACACCCAAGAGGAGATGACCATGCTGAAATTCCTTCCTCTGCATTCTTCACTCAGGATTTTGGCACACAAGTACCCAGTGTGATGTTCAATCTGCCAGGTTTGGGACTTGAACATTGGTCACCCATGTGAGAATCCAGTACTTTAACAACCTCACCCCCTGTTGGTCTGATCTTTAAAAAAATACATTATTCATGATAAGTATGTGTGCACATAAGGAGAGAGAGAGAGAGAGAGAAGCACCCTCCACAGAGTCTGGTCACGCCATTATCCCTTTCCTCTAGTACTCTAGCTTATTGCATATTGGGTACTTGTTTATGTGACCAGAGTGTCTCTAGCTGACCAAGCCAGGGATTTGAATTACAGTTGTCACATAGAATCTAGCTTCTTGGGACCAGCAGTTGGCGTAATGGCTGTCGCTGGACTCCTATGTAGTCGACTGCAGTTTGTGTCCCGGACTCGGTGGCTAAAACTTACAACAGGCACGTGTGCATGTGTGCCCAAGATCCTAAGAGGAGAATAGAGGTGAAGGGATTGCGGAGTGGCCATCCCCCTTGGAGGGTGATTTCTCGCTTTCTGTCTCTCTCTGTCTTTCTGGTGAGTGCGCGTGAACACACACACACACATACACACATAATCTAGCTTCTCTTGAGCAGAACTTTACGTCTGCACAGTGAAGAATGATCTATTCATTTCCATTAATTCATTTAGAATGATCTTCCAAAAAGCTAAATTAGATCGTGCTTATTTCCCTTTAAAAATCTTCCCTGACTTCCATTAAAATAAACATAAAATCACTTTGCCATCCCTTCTATATTTCATCTCATCTGCTACAGTTCTCCCCACTCTCCAGGTTCCTGTCATAAGGGTCTATTGATATATCTCTGGCATATTAAATTTCTTCTTACCTTTCTATTTCATTGACATCTGAAATACTTTATTTTCATATTTGTATAGGCTGGCTTCTTGATATTTACATCTCAGTTCAAACATTCCTTTCTTAGGTTTTCTCAGCACCAATCTAACGTGGTCATCTGGTGATCTTCATGACACCACGAATAGGTACAGCTGGTGCAGTAAAGAGCAGACTACTACGTAAGTTTGACAAATAAAGGGACCTCAATGTGTGGCTCTCTATAGTATTTGATAGCATCAATATGCCAAGTAGATGCTCAATAAATATACAAAGAATATTAATTATCATATCCAGTGAACTGATAAATGAAAGGGAATGGATTGCCTTGTAGTAAGGTACATATTATTTTCAGAAATGCTGAGAATGAAGTCAGCAGGGAAATGGTCTTTAAGGTATTGGACTCTCACATGGCCAAACAGGGTTTGAGTCCTGGACCTGGTGGCTTGAAAATCTCACTAGTTGTTGTGTGTGCATGTATGTCCAAAATCCTAAGAGGAGAATGGCAGAAAAGGGATTGTGGCATGGCCATACTCCCTGAGGTGTGATTTCTCACCTTCCATCTTGCTGTCCCTCTATCTGTCTCTCTCTGGTAAGTGCACATGCCCTCTGACAAAAACCTTTAAAAAAAAATGAAATGCTGAAAGAAATAAACCAAAGGGAAAAGGAAGATGATGGTGGGGCAACATTAGTCAGCCAGGCTTTCTTGAATGAGGTGAGTCTCATTTGAAATTGAAGGTTTGTCCTTGAAAGCAAGAGCAATTTATGCAACAAACCCACATTGCAAAAGCCTATTGGAAATGAACAGAAATATTTTAAGAATGTCAAAGAAAGAACATTATTTAACAGGGAGATGTTGTTGAGCAAAAGTGGTAAGGGCAGGCCTTACTACATAGGCTGAATTCAGATTCAACCTGGGGAATAAAAAGAAGTCATTGTTTGTATCGGTGAGCAAATAGCATTTAAAAATGGGATAATTCCCTGCCTTTTCCCAGGATAAAAGCTGCCTACTGCCTGGTATCCCAATTTGGTGCAGCACTGTGGAGTCAAACAGATGTGAGAATGTATGAAATCAGCAATTTGCTTTCTATCTGACCTTGAACTGTTATTTAATGTCTCCTCCTCAACTGCAGATTCCAGTGCTTTTGGTTGGACTAATTTTAAGAATATCCATAAATCAGGGCTGGCAGGGGGCATGCTGGTTAAAGACACTGAATTCCCATATGGCTGAGGGAGTTTGAGCCCCAGACCAGGTGGCTTGCTTTCTCACTTCCCATTTCTCTCTCTCTCTCTGTCTCTGGTCAAGTTAAAAAAATAATAATAGCGAATGGAATTAAATAAATAAATAAGTCTTAAAAACAAAGGAATATCCATTAATCACTCAGTGTTGTGCCTGCCATCAGAAGGATTAATAAATATGTGATCATTATCATGATTGATATGTTAAAGTACAGCATCTGACATGAGTTCTAACCCTGGTGTGTAGGTTGCTCAGTTTTCTTCAGCATATCAGCCAGCTCATTCCCTTTTCTCTCCACCCACCACCTGAGTGCTGACAAATGGTGCCATGAATGATAAAAGGGGTAGAGTGGCAAGTTTAGATTTTAAAATGCTTTGTGATGGAGAGAAATCAGGAGAATTATCTTGGACATGTTAGAGCAGTGACATTTTATATCTCACAGATTTAGCATGTGGCTAGATTCTGAGTAAAGTGAAAATTTAAGAACTAAAGTACACAGATGTAACTTTCTTAGACCTTTGAGCTCAATTAACAATGGAATGAATGCATTCTTGCAAAGTTCCTTTATGAATAACTGAACTCATAAACACCCAATACTGACCTGTTAATCAACCATCTACATACCGAGGTAAATGGTGCTTAAAAGTAGACTTACTGTTTGTTCTCATAGACCTGAGGGTACCTTGGAAGAGACTAAAATTAATAAATAATTTTTAAAAGTGAAGTTACATCTGGCAAGTGTTACCAAAGAAAGTTATACAATTCCATGGGATTATGTAAAAAAAAGCATATTAGAAACCTACATTTTTATAACAATATTTTCAGGTTCCATTAACTTGCATTATGCTTTTATATCTTAGTATCTCTATGGTAAAATGAAAAAAGGAAACATTTTCTCATTATGGACCAAGTTGAATACCTTTAACAAGAACTTGCTAAAACTCTATGTAGTTGTTTTGCATGTCAAACATAGTTCAGTAAATTAAACATAGTCATTTGGTCTTCGTTTATCCTTTAAGTATGTATATGGCATACATACATATGCAAGCATGTATTCATGAATTTATGATTATCTGTATTAAATGTTGCTTCATTATCAAGGATCTCTCACTTTCCCTGGTACTATTCCTAGTGCTTGTGCCACATGTATTCTCCCCTCTTCTGATTGACCCTTTGAACAACTGCTTGTGGAGTGGAACTTCCTTACCAAACATCATCAGATTTCATTTGTATTTCTAAGCTAATGATGTGTAATAAATTTCAATATTTTAATAATTTTTCTCCTGAGTTTTAGCCCTATCTATGCAAATGTGTGCTAGAGATTGGCACCTTTGTCAGCCTTTGTAGATCTTACTCAAAACACTTAAAACTGCTATTATTATTCCTGCATTCTGAGTCCCCCTCATGTAACCCAATTCTTAGTGGATATCACCACCATCCATCTTGGTACATGAACTGCTTTTCCAGGGATGCTGTAACAAAATACCATAGACATGATTGCCTAAGGGATAGAAACTTATTTCTCACAGTTGTAGGAAGTAGAAGTGCAACATCAAGCAGGTTTGGCTTCTTCTGAGGCCTTTCTCCTTGGCTCATCCTTATCTCACTGTGTTCTTACAAGGTCTTTTTTTCTGTGCATGTGCATTATTTTTGAAATCTTTTTCTAGGTCCCAGTTTCTTTTTCCATAAGATTATCAGTGGATCAGTGACCTACACTAGCAGACTCATTTGATTTTAACAAAGTGAAGGTTTTTATTTTTATTTTTATTTATTTATTTTTGCCATAGGGCACATGTGCTCACCTGAAAATAGAGAGAGAGTGAAAGAGAGAGGGTAAATGAGAAATCACCCCCCACCCTGGGGGGGGGAATGGCCATGCCACAATTCCTTCTCCTCTACTTTCCTCTTGGGACTTTTGTCATGCATGTTCACGTACCTAGTGTAATTTTTAATCTACCAGATCTGGGATATGTGAGAATCCAGTCATCTTAGCCACTATACCACCTGCTGGCCTCAATAACTTTTAAAAAGGCCCCCAATACAGTCATATTCTGAGGCACTAAAGGTTAGGTCTTCAATATCGGATTTTGGAGGGGGATGTACAATTCATAACAATACTCAAATCACAGATGTGGAAGCTATTCTCAAGTCCTTCCTTTTCCTCATTACTTAATATTCAATTTGTGAAAAAATGTATTGTCAGAGTCCATTCTTCACTGTTACCTATTTTTTTTTAAGAGAGATTTTTGCTATAGGGCATGTGTGCTTGCCAGAGTGACAAGAGACGGAAAGCAAGAAATCACCTTCCCAAAAAGGATGATCACGCCACAATCCCCTCCCCTCCACTCTCCTCTTTGAATTTTAGGTACACATGCACACACACCCAGCATGAGTTTTAAGCCTCTTGGTCTGAGACTTGATCTGCGGTCAGCTACATGAGAGTCCCGCGATGTAACCATTATGTCATATGCTGGTCCCCTTCAGTATTATCTGTCCTCTTCTTCCTGGTCTCACTGCTACTGCCGAAGATTAGTTCTTAATTCTCTCTCAACTGTTTCAGTGTTCCTCTCCTCCAATCTACTTTTCTCCATGAAGTTGCTCTATATATTATTATTAAAGCAAGCTTCCTATATTTTACCTTTTTTTTTTTTGACTTGGCCTTGTCTTTAGGAACTATTCCTAGCACTGTTTCACCCTAGTGATTTCAGGCAGTTCTTTAATGACCTTGGGTAATTTTGTTTCATGTATGCACAGATCATTACTCAGGCAAAGAACCCAGAAGCACCTCCAGTATTTCTGAAATGCTTTTCTGTGCAGCTAGCTTCCTCCTCTATCATTCTGCCTCATAAATCTTAGCTGCTTTGGCCTTTCCAAAATGGAATTTTCTGTCTCCTCTAGTGAGGGAGACTGCTGCTCTGCGTGGGTCCCCTGTTCTGCACCAGGGCCTGAAAACTGCCTCCAGGTGCTAAGTAGGGGCAATCACTGTGCTGGTTTCATTGGTTCCCAGCTCTGGGGGATCAGGATTCCATGTTTCCTATTGCCCAGCATCTGGAAACTACTATTTTCTATATTGAATCCAGGTTTTGAGGTTGTTTGGAAAGTGGGATGATGTATATAGTTCCTGTTACTCCATCATGGTCACAACTAGAAAGTCAGCGATACGTATTTCTAAAAACCTGATAGTGTTTTATCTTACCAGTTTTATTTTATAATGTACTATGTTCCCTTAATTGTACTTCTGTACAACGTGCAATATGGTTTTTAAAGCATGCATGCAATGCGTGCTAATCAAATCAAAGGTATCCCCATATATGTCATTTTCAAAAAAGAAACTCAAATTCTTGTGTCTATTAAATGCTTTTCCCCTCAGTCCGGTCACTCATCCCCACTATATACTCCCCTTCCATACAGACTCTGGCATCTCTTCTTGCTCTCCCTACTAGTATGTCTTCAAATCTTTCAATTTTTTAAAAGATAAAAAAAAGCATGGGATTAAATTGAGATTTTCAATTTATATTTAAGAATACAATGTGTCTTTTAACTTCAGTAGATTTATGCAATTGCAAAAAACAATACAATAATTATTATAAAAAGAACTAGAATATAAATTTTCACTTACTTTTTTGTTGTTTTAGCATATTTCCCACTGAGAACATTATGATTTAAGTCTGATCTGATTATTACTCTTTCCTTCTCTGACAAATACATTCCAACAGAGGGACATTTTGTAATATACCTCAGCGTTATTTCTCGAAACTGTCAAGATGAACAAAAACAGGGAAAGTCTGAGCAACTGCCACAGACGAGAGGGGTATAAGAAGACTAAATGTTGACCAAATGAAATAAAAAATGGGTCCTGTAAAACTAAAAAGGCAACAATAAGAACTAGGAAATACAAATAAACTATAGAGATTAATTATTAAGAACATTAATAAGGGCTGGCTCCCTATCTTGGTGGTTAGGCAGTCAGATCCCACCTGGCTTATCATGTAGTTTATGTCCAGGACCCAGCAGCTTGAAAAGCACACTAGTCATAGGTGCATGCATGCCCAATATCCTGAAAGGAGAAAGAGATG
Organism: Tupaia belangeri chinensis; assembly: GCF_000334495.1. Classification (NCBI taxonomy): domain Eukaryota; kingdom Metazoa; phylum Chordata; class Mammalia; order Scandentia; family Tupaiidae; genus Tupaia; species Tupaia belangeri. Next base: position 4,330,847 of record NW_006159736.1, on the reverse strand, counting down.
GAGGAAAGGGACTGCAGTGTGACCTTTCCCCATTAGGAGTGATCTCTTCTCCCTTTCCTCTCTGGCAAGCGTGTGTGCTCTCTAGGGGGAAAAATCAATATTGGGAGGTCAGGCAGTAGAATAGTGATAAACCACAACACTCTGAGAGGCTGACTGATATAGGAGGGTTCCGTGTTGGCTTCTGAAGACCTCCCTGAGTGTGCCAGGTACATGCAAGTCAATAATTTGGGGTGGATGAAACAGGGGTAGAGCTTAGAACTGGGTTGGAAGTACTGTATCTCTGTCTGCCTCTTACTCATGGAGAAATAGATATATAGGCTTTTCACAAAAGAATATTAATATTGGTTCATTAGCTAAAACAAATGTACAACATTAATGCCATCTACTAATAATAATGGAAACTATGTGTGTGCAGAGGGCATATATAAAAATTCTCTGGACCGTGTGCTCAATTATTCTCTAATTCTAAAACTGCTCCACAAAATAGTCTATTCAATTTTTTTAAAAGCTGTTCTAAAACTCAGCAGCTGTTAGCAGAAGTGAATCCGTGTTTTCCTTTTCCTTATCCCACCCAATTATATATTGCTTAATTTGAAATTATTTTACTGCAATTTAAATGAATATATATTAATTTTAGTGTGTGTGTCTGTGTGTATGTGTGTATTTAAGGCTTTTGCCATAGGGTGCATGTGTGCTTGCTTGGAAAAAGACAGAGAGGGAAAGTGAAAAATCACCCTGAAGGAGGGATAGCCACACTGCAATCCCTTCTCCATCCTTCTCTTTCATTCTCTTCTCAGGATTTTGGGCATGCATGCACTCTTGCTGGGTGTGACTTTCAAGTTGCTGGGTCCAGGGCTTGAACCATGTTGTTGGCCATGTGGGAGTCCAGTGCCTTAACTACCATGCCACCTGCTGTCCTTAAGAGTACAAGTTAATATGCATACATAAAAATGAATCTGCTTATATTTTCCCAAGTGTATTAAAACTATATGAAAACAATTAAAGCTTTATACTTTATTCATTTATTTTTTTCTATGAGAAAAAGAGACAGAGAAACAGCCACTTTCAATAAGATTTTCTCACCATAGTCCACCCCAAGTATCTGCCAGCCCTGAGAATGGAGAGACACACAAAGCGTGATTTTCAAGCCACTCGGTCCTGGGCTCCAACCATGCAGTTGGTCATGTGGTTTCCAGCCACCTTAACCTCCCTACCACCTGCTGGCCCACAGATGCCTTTTTATTTTATTTATTTATTTATTTATTACTATTTAGTGTCTTTTTATTTTAAATGTATTTACATTCATTCACTATACATCATTACAGCATATTAAATGGGATTTTCCATCCATAGATGCCATTTTTTAATTTAAAAATTTCCTTATGTTCTTAGGTCTCTTTTGATTTTCTATTCTGTTCTTTCTGCTTTCTCTATTCATCGGTCAGTACCACACCTTTAATTATGCAGACTATTTTTACACATATTTAAGGAGCACAGTATTTTTACGCATTGGTGTGTCCTTGTGAGCCAAAATGTGACATAATTTAGTTGGTCAATTTATAAAGAAGAGACAACATTACTGAAATCATATTTTTACTACAAAAACCTAGCATTCATATTTCTCTGGCTAATGTATTACTGAAGTATTCTCAATATAATATTCACAGTTGCTAACTTTAAACTTCTAGAAAATGAAAATTGGTTTTAACATATAAGTTTGTTTACAAGTTTAGTTTTTAGAATACCTCAACATTCAATCTTAACTAGGTGTGTGTAAAATTACATTACTTTAGAAAAGTTGTCTTACTGAGTACATAATGCAATTTTATATCACAAAAGTGTTCTAGACTTTGAGAAAATTTCCCACTCATCCTGAAACTGAACAATCAAATAATATTATTAACTAACTCTGTCTGTCTCTCTTGTATGAGGTTTGACTTGCACACCCTTTGCAGGCCATGTACTCAGATCAAATATATTCAGGAGCACACTAAAGTTTGGAGCTCCTAAATAAAAAGAAGTTGAGTACATAGCTCTCTCCATGATCAATAAATAAATTTATAGCAGCTGTTGGTAACTATTCAAGTATTAGCATTGCCTTTGGAATATTAAAGATCAAGTGACTCATCATAATAATAAGGTGTGGACACTCCTGTTTGGCAGGTTTAGGCCCCACGGTAGGCTGGGGTTTCATTCTCATCGCACCCTCAGAAGCTGGGCATGGTGGTACATGATTAAAATCCAAGATACTCAGGATGCTGACACAGGAGGATCATGAACTCATGGCCAGTGTAGGCAACATAGTAAGACCCTTCCTGAAAGAGATGGATGTGGTGGCATGTGCCTGTGATCTCAGATAGCCAGGATGCTGAGACAGGAAGATTGCAATACAAATAGATCCTGTCTAAAACATAAATGAGAAAATTGTATTACATTTATGATGTTAAAAAGGTTTTACATAAATTAAAAGTGCAAATGTGTTTAGCAGCTAGCAGTGCTAAGAACACACAGTACTGAGTTGTTGTTTTGTTTTATTTTAAAGAGGTTTTTGCTATAGGGTTCATGCGCTCACCAGAAAGACAGAGAGACAGAGAGACAGAAAGCAAGAAATTAATTCCAGAGGGGATGGCCATGACGCAATCCCTTCTCCTCCATTCATTCTCCTCTCAGAATCTGGGCACCCAACATGTGCCTGGCAAGAGTTTAAGCCACCGAGGCCCGGACTTGAACCGTGGTCAACTACCAGCGACATAGCCATTATGCCAACTGCTGGTCTCCAGTACCGAGTTTTTTAAGGAATTTTTAATTATTATTGTTCTCTATTCATCGGTCAGTACCACACCTTTAATTATGCAGACTATTTTTACACATATTTAAGGAGCACAGTATTTTTACGCATTGGTGTGTCCTTGTGAGCCAAAATGTGACATAATTTAGTTGGTCAATTTATAAAGAAGAGACAACATTACTGAAATCATATTTTTACTACAAAAACCTAGCATTCATATTTCTCTGGCTAATGTATTACTGAAGTATTCTCAATATAATATTCACAGTTGCTAACTTTAAACTTCTAGAAAATGAAAATTGGTTTTAACATATAAGTTTGTTTACAAGTTTAGTTTTTAGAATACCTCAACATTCAATCTTAACTAGGTGTGTGTAAAATTACATTACTTTAGAAAAGTTGTCTTACTGAGTACATAATGCAATTTTATATCACAAAAGTGTTCTAGACTTTGAGAAAATTTCCCACTCATCCTGAAACTGAACAATCAAATAATATTATTAACTAACTCTGTCTGTCTCTCTTGTATGAGGTTTGACTTGCACACCCTTTGCAGGCCATGTACTCAGATCAAATATATTCAGGAGCACACTAAAGTTTGGAGCTCCTAAATAAAAAGAAGTTGAGTACATAGCTCTCTCCATGATCAATAAATAAATTTATAGCAGCTGTTGGTAACTATTCAAGTATTAGCATTGCCTTTGGAATATTAAAGATCAAGTGACTCATCATAATAATAAGGTGTGGACACTCCTGTTTGGCAGGTTTAGGCCCCACGGTAGGCTGGGGTTTCATTCTCATCGCACCCTCAGAAGCTGGGCATGGTGGTACATGATTAAAATCCAAGATACTCAGGATGCTGACACAGGAGGATCATGAACTCATGGCCAGTGTAGGCAACATAGTAAGACCCTTCCTGAAAGAGATGGATGTGGTGGCATGTGCCTGTGATCTCAGATAGCCAGGATGCTGAGACAGGAAGATTGCAATACAAATAGATCCTGTCTAAAACATAAATGAGAAAATTGTATTACATTTATGATGTTAAAAAGGTTTTACATAAATTAAAAGTGCAAATGTGTTTAGCAGCTAGCAGTGCTAAGAACACACAGTACTGAGTTGTTGTTTTGTTTTATTTTAAAGAGGTTTTTGCTATAGGGTTCATGCGCTCACCAGAAAGACAGAGAGACAGAGAGACAGAAAGCAAGAAATTAATTCCAGAGGGGATGGCCATGACGCAATCCCTTCTCCTCCATTCATTCTCCTCTCAGAATCTGGGCACCCAACATGTGCCTGGCAAGAGTTTAAGCCACCGAGGCCCGGACTTGAACCGTGGTCAACTACCAGCGACATAGCCATTATGCCAACTGCTGGTCTCCAGTACCGAGTTTTTTAAGGAATTTTTAATTATTATTGTTTTTTAGTTTGACTAGAGAGAGAGAGAGAGAGAAAGAGAGAGGGAAAGTAAGAAAGTAAGTCGCCAGGTCCAGGACTCAAAACACAAATGGCCTGTAGGAGTTCAGAGCCTTAACCACCTCTTCACCTGCTAACCCCCTGGTACTGATATGAGGTTCTTCCAGATCATGTATTTTCTAATAAAAATTTAAATTTTAGTGTCAAGGTTATTTGTATTTTAACTTGCCTGAAGCAGATGCAGAAAGATTTGGAATACATAAGCTCCTTCTGGTTGAATTATAATCTTTCACTGACACTAGCCAGGCTGGACTTTTACAAAGCTCATAGTATCACATTTTCAGACATTTTAGGTCATGTCATGTTCATTTTTTAAAAATTTATGCATATTTGCCTTTTACTGTTCACTTAATGAAAACATAAGCCAGCTGGAAGTCCTTACTGTTTCACTAATCAGAAAAGCCAGTAATACAGGCAGAGTTTATGGAAAGGAATATATCCTTCCAGAACTATTTCAATATAATTGGAAGGGTCATATGTAGACTGTAATCTAATATAATAACTTGGCACCTTATCCAGTCTATTAATAAACAATAAGAAGCAAGTTACTGACAGAGTCAAAAAGCCAGACGCAGAGAGAGTGATAAAGATGGTTTGAGAAGGATGCATAAAAAAAGCTACTTTTGTCTCCTCATCCACACTTACTCCCAAAGCATGCCTTCTGCTCCCAGAGTAGATACCAAACTCATTATCATGCTCAGGGGTGCTGTAATGAGTCAGTGAGGTGACAAGACGGCAGATGGAATGAATAAACAATTACACAGCTCCTTAGCAAATTTGTCCCCTCAGCCTTTTGAGTTGAGGAAATTTAGTCAGGGTCAGATAATGAATTAAGGAGGAAAAATATTTGATGAATGGCATCTTCATTATTAGCCAACCCCATCCCTACCAATGTGCAAACTATGCTTGACCACACAATATCTATTTTTTTCTTCAGCATAAACCAGAAATTTAATTAAAAACCCCATATCTTGTATTTAATTTGTAACCTGGTTGCAAAAGTGTTATGTAGAATTTTGTTGTTGTTAGTACTGCAAATATAGGGAAAAGCATTAAGTGTTCCATAAATATTAAATCAACAGTGTTCATTGAAATCATTATTATATATATACTCATTGCATAGGCATAGTATTAAAGATAGTTAACTCAAGGGCTAGGTCTGTAGCACAGTGGTAATATGCTACAAAAGAGAAGCCAGATGTGGGGCCAGCAGGTGGCATAGGGGTTAGCGCACTGGACTGCCTCATGGCCGACCACAGTTCAAGTCCTAGACCTGGCAGTTTGAAATTCACAAAGGGTATGTTGTGTGCATGCTCAAAATTCTGAGACAATGAAGAAGGCAGTGCAGTATGGCCTGGGGGCTGACTTTTTGCTCTCTGTCTCTCTGTTTCTCTCTGTCTCTCTGGCGAGCACATACACCCTATAGCAAAAATTTCTCTCAAAAACAAAATACAACAAATAAAACAACAAAAGAAAAAAAGAGAAAGAGAAGGAAGATATCACATGGAGACTGCAGCTTGAATACCTCGCCTGATCAGTTCAGAACACTATGTTATGCAGCTTTGCACATGTATACAGGATCCAACAGGATGAAGAATTGAAGGAAGTTGTGACGTAACCAGGTCCTATGGAGAGCTCCTTTCTCCCTTTCTCTCTCTCTTCCCTTCACTTGCACATGCACATGCTCTATCATGAATAAAGAAAAAAATGAAAAAGCTAATTATCACAAAATCAAAAACTGGCATTTGTTTTCACTTCAAATTTCCCAAAAAATATGCATATTTGCCTTTTACTGTTCACTTAATGAAAACATAAGCCAGCTGGAAGTCCTTACTGTTTCACTAATCAGAAAAGCCAGTAATACAGGCAGAGTTTATGGAAAGGAATATATCCTTCCAGAACTATTTCAATATAATTGGAAGGGTCATATGTAGACTGTAATCTAATATAATAACTTGGCACCTTATCCAGTCTATTAATAAACAATAAGAAGCAAGTTACTGACAGAGTCAAAAAGCCAGACGCAGAGAGAGTGATAAAGATGGTTTGAGAAGGATGCATAAAAAAAGCTACTTTTGTCTCCTCATCCACACTTACTCCCAAAGCATGCCTTCTGCTCCCAGAGTAGATACCAAACTCATTATCATGCTCAGGGGTGCTGTAATGAGTCAGTGAGGTGACAAGACGGCAGATGGAATGAATAAACAATTACACAGCTCCTTAGCAAATTTGTCCCCTCAGCCTTTTGAGTTGAGGAAATTTAGTCAGGGTCAGATAATGAATTAAGGAGGAAAAATATTTGATGAATGGCATCTTCATTATTAGCCAACCCCATCCCTACCAATGTGCAAACTATGCTTGACCACACAATATCTATTTTTTTCTTCAGCATAAACCAGAAATTTAATTAAAAACCCCATATCTTGTATTTAATTTGTAACCTGGTTGCAAAAGTGTTATGTAGAATTTTGTTGTTGTTAGTACTGCAAATATAGGGAAAAGCATTAAGTGTTCCATAAATATTAAATCAACAGTGTTCATTGAAATCATTATTATATATATACTCATTGCATAGGCATAGTATTAAAGATAGTTAACTCAAGGGCTAGGTCTGTAGCACAGTGGTAATATGCTACAAAAGAGAAGCCAGATGTGGGGCCAGCAGGTGGCATAGGGGTTAGCGCACTGGACTGCCTCATGGTCGACCACAGTTCAAGTCCTAGACCTGGCAGTTTGAAATTCACAAAGGGTATGTTGTGTGCATGCTCAAAATTCTGAGACAATGAAGAAGGCAGTGCAGTATGGCCTGGGGGCTGACTTTTTGCTCTCTGTCTCTCTGTTTCTCTCTGTCTCTCTGGCGAGCACATACACCCTATAGCAAAAATTTCTCTCAAAAACAAAATACAACAAATAAAACAACAAAAGAAAAAAAGAGAAAGAGAAGGAAGATATCACATGGAGACTGCAGCTTGAATACCTCGCCTGATCAGTTCAGAACACTATGTTATGCAGCTTTGCACATGTATACAGGATCCAACAGGATGAAGAATTGAAGGAAGTTGTGACGTAACCAGGTCCTATGGAGAGCTCCTTTCTCCCTTTCTCTCTCTCTTCCCTTCACTTGCACATGCACATGCTCTATCATGAATAAAGAAAAAAATGAAAAAGCTAATTATCACAAAATCAAAAACTGGCATTTGTTTTCACTTCAAATTTCCCAAAAAATATTGTTTCAACATCTAAAACTCAGTCTTAACCATTAGGATTACTATTTAGATAAATATTTATATTCTAATATATACATAAATATATATTCCAATAAATATAAATTAATGTTCAACTTAATAGAATAACATTTATTATAGAGCATGTTAAGCATCTCAGTGACTTTGGGGGATGTAAGGGGGACATATGTTGACAGATACAAGAGTAATACTTGCTGCCTTTACACTCTAATACCAGTGTATATAAATACATTAAAAAATGTTGTTGTTGTTTTTATTAAAAAAATAGTAACAGATATTTAGATTCACTTTATTACCTATCAAAGAAACCTCTAAACAGGGCCTACCTGGTGGTGTGGTATTTGGGATGGCTAGATTCCAAGTGGCTAACTGTGTGACTTGTGACCCAGACAGGTGTCTTGAAAGAAAATACATGGCATGCGTGTTGCATGTATGCCCAATCCTGAGAGGAGGATGGAAGAAAAGGGATTGCACTGTAGCCATGCCCCCTGGGAGTAAGGGTAATTTCTCACTTGCCCTGTATCTCTCTTTCTCGCTCTATCTCTTATCTCTCTCTGGCAAGTATGGACACTTTACAGCAAATTGAGGAAAAAAAGTCAAAATTTCTTATATCTTGGGACCAGCAGTTGGCGTAATGGCTATGTCACTAGACTCCCATGTAGTCGACCGTGGTTAGAGTCCTGGACCCGGTGACTTAAACTCACGCCAGGTGCGTGTGTATGCATGCCCAAGATCCCCTTAGAGGAGAATGGAGGAGAAGGGATTGTGGCGTGGCCATCCCCCATGGGGGGTGATTTCTAGTTTCTGTCTCTCTCTCTCTTTCTTTCTGGTGAGTGCACACCCCCTATGCAAACATCTCTCCAAAAAAAATTTCTTATATCTGATACAAGCATACACACACACACACACACACACACACACACACAGAATCACTGAAGAAATACAGAGAGGGGAAATGTAAGAAATCAGAGGATGGTCACAGCACAGTCCCTTCTCCTCCATTCTCCTCTTGGGATTTTGGGCATGTGGGCACATGGACTTTCTGGCTCCTTTGTTGGATTTTTAAAAAATCATTTTTAGGTAGTTTCTACTCTCCCATTTTCAATGACATGTTTATATAAAAATCTTCACTTCTGTTGCAGTCAGATGATAACAAAATTCACACAGAGCCAATACAAGGAAGAAAATGTACCATGCACAAAATAAAATATTTGACTGTTAGTCGAATCTTGTATAACCAATAAATAATATACATAGTCATTAAAAATCACAGGATAATCATGAGGATTTGGTCCTCTTATGCTTTAAAAGAGAAACAAAGGTTGACATTATTTTTCTGAAATACATTATGCCTTTTAAAACTTTCCTCTGCATTGATAAAAATCTGAAGAAAAAATTAAGATTTTTATAAATTTCTTCAGAAAATAACAATAATTTAATTTATGTACTCTGGATCTAAAATTTGAATGCTGGAGATAAAGCACTTTTCCTTGGCCAAGAGCTTAGTTATCTTTGAAGCAATCTTTCTAAGGTCTCTGGCACATACCACACCTGAAACTGGCAAAAGTTTATACCTACATAGGTCAGGGCACTGCGAGGTTTGTAACACTCTGCTGACTATGACGGACAAAAATCAAAGCAAGTTTACTGTCATTAAGGCAATTATGTTGTAACAATTTTGTGATCAAACCTTAAATTCAGTCTGAGATGCACTTCCTATATGCAGTGTTGCTGGATAATTACAAAAGTCCTAGGCCACAGATTTTGCTGTCAAGGAGTTAAAATCTGAGGCAAGCACAGTGGTTAGAATCCCAGCCCTGATGGTTTGCTTTGTTCCAGATTATAGGTGCAAAGCACATAGTCTCTTGCCATTAGGAGTAATTTCTAGCTGTAGGTTTCTATATATTCTCATTTACTAGGCTAAAAGAATGCTCCTACTCTTAGATTTTTAGAAAGCTTTTTTTTTTATCATGAATGGATGTTGGATTTTCTCTGATGTTTTTTGACTTAGATATAATCCCATGGGCTTTACTTGTTCTGTTAGCATGATGAACAAGTAGCATGACATGTTCATTGCATCATTATTTACAATAACCAACACAGGAAAACAATGGTATACTTTAGCATGACACCTTTAACAATAATTTTAATTTTAGCTTACTAATATATAAATAAATCAAACAATAATTATCCAAAATCTGAGGTGCTTCTTTAGGTCCTAAATTTCTAGTTAGAAAAATTGTTTAATCTGTATAAAATTGGACATTTTAATATTTTATGTCATCAAAGGTTTGTTTATATGCCATATATATTATATATGCTATATATATATATATATAATATGTTTTTTATATGTAATAGAATTAAAGTATAAGTTTATTTTGGTATAAAACATTTTGAAATTAATTCATAGTTTTTTCATAATTCATATACATTCTTTGAAGACATATATATACATATATATATCATATAACATGAAAACAAATATATGGTGTAATTATTTTAAAAGCATTGACAGCCTCCAAAGTTCACAACTCTGTATTTTTTTCTGTGAAGATAATTTATGTCTATAAAACCCATAGAAACATAGGACAAAAGTCATCCATTTTATAAGTAAGCCTACAAGTCAGTATTATTGTACAGTTTGTGTGCCACAATGTTTCATGCTTCTAATAGAATTTACTAGTAGTAGAGTTACACAGTTGGTAGAGAAAACTTATGTTGTAGAATGATTTCCCTATGGGAACAATAAAGAAATGAAATTCTATGACATGACATTGGAAAAGATATGGTTATTAACTGTTAGCTGATTGAAGCAAGTTGGTTCTTAATATTCTTCTGTACTTGTTATAGCATAAATACTTTCAGTTAACATTTCTATAACAATGATTTTCACACTTAGCTAGCATTTATTTTTAATACCTAAAATTAATTATCCCTTTTTATTATTACATAGTTTTTCCTCAAAAAATTAGAATGTAGTAAATGGTGTTGAGAAAATTGTATATTCATATGTAAAAAAAAAAGTTGGATTTAATTATACCATACACAAAAAAATCAACTCAAAATTGATTAAAGACTTAAACATAAGTCCTGAAACCAAAAACTTCAGAACAAAACACACCTGAAAAGTTTCTTGAAATTGGTCTCGGCAATGATTCTTTTGGATATAATACCAAAATCTTGGACCATAAAGGCAAAAATAAAGAAATAGGACTATATCAAATTAAAAACCTACACATAAAGGAATTAAACAAAATAAAAAGGCAACCTATGGATTAGAAAACTATTAATGAACTATATATGCAATAAGGTGTTAATATTCAAAATATATAAAAAACTTACAAAATTCCAAACACACACACACACACACACACACACACACACACAGGTTAAATAACTTGACAAAGAACCTGAATCAACTTTTTTAAAAAATGTATATATATATGAATGGTCAGAAGGTACATTGAAAGGTTATCACCAGTCATCAAAGAAATACAAAGCAAAATCACAACTAAATGTCATTTCACACCTGTTAGAATGAGATATGAAAAAGATAAGAGATAACAAGTATTGGTGAGGATCCAGAGAAAATCTAGAGAAAAGTATTGGTGAGGATCTATGTTATTAGTTGGATGTGAACTGCACAATCATAATGAAAGAGAGCATGGAAATGTTTCAAAAGATTAAAAATAGATCTATCTTATGATCCAGAAATCCCTCTCTTGAATATATGCCAAAGGAAATAAAATCAGGACCTCAAAGAAATATTTGCTCTTCCATGTTCATTGCATCATTATTTACAATAACCAACACAGGAAAACAATGGTATACTTTAATGGATGAATGGAAAAATAAATGGTAATTTATATGTACAATGGATTCAGTCTTAACAAACAAGGATATACTATTATTTGTAACAAGATAGATGAACCTGGAGGACATTATTCTAAGTTAAATAAGCAAGACACAGAAAGAAAAAATGGCATGATCTCAATCGCATGTGGATTCTAAAAAAATCAAACACATAGAAGTAGAAAATAGAATTGTTATTTCCAGGGGTGAGGAGGTAGGTAAGAGAAATTGGGGAGATGTTAGTCAAAGGATATAGTTTTAGATAAGTACGATGAATGAGTCTAGAGAGCTAATGTACACCACAATGACTATAGTTACTAATATTGTACACTGGGGACCAGTAGTTAACATAATGGTTATGTCCTGAACTCCCATGTAGCCAACCACGGTTCGAGTCCCAGACCCAGTGGCTTAAACTCACACCAGGCACGTGTATGTATGTGCCCAAGATCCCAAGAGGAGAATAAAGGAGAAGGGATTGTGGCATGGCCATCCCCGCTGGGGGGTGACTTTTTGCTTTCTGTCTCTCTGATTCTCTCTGTCTTTCTGGTGAGTGCACATGCCCTATAGCAAAAACCTCTCCAAAATAAATAAATAAATAATTTATTTATTGAAACTGAAAGTTGTAATATTGTATATTGAAAATTAGCAAAGAGAGTAGATTTCAGGTGATCTTACCACAAACGAAAAAAATGTAATTCTTTCTTTTTTTTTGGAGAGGTTTTGCTATAGGATGTGTGCACTCGCCAGACAGACAGAGAGAGACAGAAAGCGAGAAATCACCCCCCCCCCCAGGGGGGATGGCCACACCACAATCCCATCTCTTCCATTCTTCTCTCAGGATCTTGGGCACGCACGCATTTGTGCTGGCATGAGATTAAGCCACTGGGTCCGGGACTTGAACTGTGGTCAACTACATGGGAGTCCAGCGACATAACCATTAGGCCAACTGCTGGTCCCAAAGTTGTCAATTTCTTAAAATGTTTTTCAGAGATGAAAATGTAGAAACCAATGTATGAGCATTTTGAAAACTCTAGATAGATCTGGTCTGGTGGTGCAGTTGGCAGTGAACTGAACTTGTGAATCGTATTTTATTTTGTTTTACATTAGATCTAAGTGAGGATGAATATTTCCATAGGCTTATTAACTATTTTCTTTCTTTTTTCAGATTGTGTGTTTACATGTTTTGTCTTTTATCTAATATGGCTTTAGAGATTCTATTTCCACTTGTATGAGGTCTGTACTAAGGATATTGTTTATCTTACAGCCGAATCATTTACACATCTGACCTTATAAATTCATTATTATTTTATAAGAAACAGTTAATTACATTGATCTTTCCTTTTGTAATGTCTTCTGCACCATCTATCACTCTTAACCTTAGTTTAACTTTATCTAGTTAGAGATCATTTGTGTACTCTTCTTTTTAAAAGTAGTTTTTTTAGAATATTTGAACAAAAAATTCATTATGTAATGAAAATTTAAACTTTTTTTTAAGGTTTTTGCCTTAGAGCATATGCGCTCACCAGAGAAAGAGAAACAGAGATGATAAGAGGGGAAAGAGAAATCCCCCCCAAAGGGATAACCATGCCACAATCCCTTTTCTTCCATTCCCTTCCTGGGATCTTGGATATGCATTCATATGCACCTGGCATGATTTTCAAGTCACCAGGTCCAGGACTTGAACCAAGTTCAGCTATATGGGAGTCCTATATGGGAGTTCAATGATGAAACTGCTATGACATCTGCTGGCCCCAGATTTAAACTGTTTAAAATTATACATTCTCTAGTATCCAGGTATTATCTATGGAACGACTCTGTCAAATTGTATATAAGTGAATGTAAATATGTGCCTATATGCACATTTCTGTAATTTCTATTCCATTAGTCTGTTATTTCTCATCTTGTTGCCATATATTAATTGTTGTAATTTACTATATTGTTTTTTGTTATATTAATTGTTGTAATTTTGCAAAATGATATATTTGAATACCCTATCGGTGAAGATTCCCATTACTATTCTTCCTTTGCCACCATTTAGCACTATTATCTCTTTATTTATACAGATTAAATTTATAATTATTTAATTATATTTTTAAGACATTCTTTCTTCATACTTTAATTAGAAATACATATTTTATACTTCATTAATGGTTCACATTTTGTATTTTTAGCCACTCATTGATTTACTCATAAAGCCAATTTTATCATGTATCAACTAATTAGTTGGCATGACAAATACATTGGTTAGCAGAATAATATTTGCAGTCATAAATTTATACTCTAGTATATTATATCTTTCAGTTTATTCAGGTTTTTGTTAATATTCTGGACCTGGCAGAATATTTCATTACTCACTGAAAATCACAATGAGTACATGTGCATGTATGCCCAGTTTCCCCAGGAGAATGGAAGAGAAGGGACTGTAGCATGACCGTTCTTCTGCAAGCGGTGAGGGGAAGGTTCACTTTCTCTCTCATTGTCTCTCTGTCTCCCTATGAGGAGTGCAAATGCCCTATAGCAAACATTAAAAAAAAAGTCTCTCTGTCTCCCTATGAGGAGTGCAAATGTTCTATAGCAAACATTAAAAAAAAACCAGGCCATGTCATAGTGCTCATAGCGCTATAGTTTGAGGAAGTCTATATCTTCAAGTGTATGGACTGTTGTTCACTTCTTCCCTGTAAGTTACAAGTGATGGTAGACATGTGTTTGGGTGGGTATGAACAGAGGAGCAAAAAGAAGGGAAGAACACAGGGGAAGTGGCAGGACTACTTCCCAGCTTTATAATAATTAAGGCCTACACTTGGGGAAATGGATCAAAAGACAAAAACCCAAAGACAACTTTCTTCCTTTTCCTTCCTCTTTCCTTTTCCTTTCCTAGCTAAGGTTTCTTCCTGTCGTATGCCAGTATTTAATTAATACTCTTCTTTATACAAAATTTCCAACATGTTTTATGAATAAAATAAAGTTCTATTTTATATATGTGTATGTTAGAGATAGCATTCATGTATATAAACACAAATGTGCTTATAAGTTAAAATTTATACAAATAAATATATTTGTATTTTATGTAGATATAGATATATACAGATATAGATATAGATAAAGGCTTTTTTTTTAAAGGAAGTTTGCATAATTGGCAACTGCCAGTAAAAGCTGAGGTCATTACTCTAATCAAGTAATGAAATGAAAATGCTTAGGCAAATTATTCCAATAAAAGTGTGGTAATAAGCTCTGAGATTTGTGACTATGAGAAAAAAACAATTCCTAAGAAGACCTAGTCCATGGTCCGAAACGTCTAAGAAAATGAAATGCAGACATGAATAACCAAGGACAAAAGATAATGGGAATTATCTGAATTCTGTAAAATTCTGAATGTAGCTAAAAAAGTATTCTAAATATAATATCTGCCTCACTAAAACTTATTTGATGAAATCCTTCTCCTCAGAGATTGATTTAAAGTTTTTGGACATTTTTTTCTTTTCAAAATAGAAATATGCAAATTAATAAAATGAGAATCTACTGTAAAACGAAAATCAACTTAACAAGAAGCAATTAATGAGCCCTTATTTCATGCATGGTATATTTCTAGAAGTTGGTGACAAAAATATGAGGACAATATGGTGTCAGCTTTAAAAATCCTTATAGTTTACTTGGGAAAAGAAACACTTGCGTGATGGAATCAAATCACTTTATAAGACCTTCTGATCACTTGAGCTGGACTAGATTATTCCTTGAGGGTGGACGGAAAACTTCTACTCTCTTAAAATTCTAGCTTTTCTCAGTCTGTACTGAATATTTATACCAAAATAACAGATAAAGTAATCCTGTTTCATGCTTCTTTCTCATTTCTTCTTTTACTGAGTCTTGCTTTAATCTAAAGTTTCCTTTTTTGCTGCTGCCACCAATTTTATCTCTGCAATTTCTCCAACCTTGCCTTTCTTATCAGACCACATATGTCAATCTTGGCCTTCCTCCATATTTCTTGCCATCTGAATCCATTTTTACCTCTTTGTTTTGTATATGCCTTTAAATGAGAGATTTTATATTTTATTTTTATATTTTTCTTTAAAATATATTTTTGACATTACCTTATAGCCAATTTACTTTAAAAAATTTTTAAGCAGTCTTATTGAAGGATAATCAGTCTTTTAAAACTGTACATATTTAGTGTGTATAATTTGATAGTTTTGGATGTATGCATACACCTACATAAGCGTCACTTAAGTTTGTCTCATGGATTAAAATGTCTATCAAATATCTCCTTTCCGGTATCTAAAGGAACGTCAAAATGTAATTTTTAGTTTTCCTTCATCTACTTCAAACTGTTGACTTCTCATCTTTCTTATCCTATCTCAATTCTAAGAGTTCTTGCTTCTTCTAATTTTTAGAATTTTTTACTTTTTCAATTTCTTTAGTCATGATAGAGTGTGAGTGAGAGAGAGAGAAGAGTATTCTCCACAGAGGATACTCTGACTACCCCATGATTCCCTTTCGTCTTCCAGCCTGTCAGTTCTTGGGCACTCACTTATATACCCAGTGTTGTTTTTATGGTTTTTTTTTTGTTTTGTTTTGTTTTTTTTTGTCTTGCCAGGTTAGGGATTTGAACTGCCATTGCTATGTGGGATCTAGCTTCTCTTTAATAGCACATTACTACTGTACCATTGTGCCAGTCTATTCTTTCTTTATTGTTTTTGTTTTGTTTTGTTTTGCTTTGTTTTTTCTTTTTGCTACAGGATATGTGTACTTGCTTGACAGAGACAGAGACAGAGACAGATGAAAAGTGAGAAATCCCTCTCCCTCTCCCTCACCTCCACTCCAGGGATAGCCACACCACAATCCCTTCTCCATTCTCCTCTTGGGATATTGGTCATGCATGAACACATACCCGGGGCCTGGGTAAGGGGGGTTGTTACTTAGACAATGGGTCCAGGTCTCAAACTACATGGTCAACCATGTGGGAGCTAACATCTTAACCACACCACCTGCAGGCCTGAGCCAGTCCATTTTTAATTCTATTTTACTTCTAATCAAAATTCAGTCCTCAAGGCCAGCTGGTGGAATACTGGTTGAGGTGGCAGACTCTCACAAGGCTGACTGCATCTCAAGTCCCCAACCTGGAGACTTGCTTTCTCAGTTTCTCCGTCTTTCTGGTCAAATTGAAACATAATAATACTAAATAAAATAAAATAAATAATTCTATTTTGAATGTAGCTAAAAAAGTATTCTAAATATAATATCTGCCTCACTAAAACTTATTTGATGAAATCCTTCTCCTCAGAGATTGATTTAAAGTTTTTGGACATTTTTTTCTTTTCAAAATAGAAATATGCAAATTAATAAAATGAGAATCTACTGTAAAACGAAAATCAACTTAACAAGAAGCAATTAATGAGCCCTTATTTCATGCATGGTATATTTCTAGAAGTTGGTGACAAAAATATGAGGACAATATGGTGTCAGCTTTAAAAATCCTTATAGTTTACTTGGGAAAAGAAACACTTGCGTGATGGAATCAAATCACTTTATAAGACCTTCTGATCACTTGAGCTGGACTAGATTATTCCTTGAGGGTGGACGGAAAACTTCTACTCTCTTAAAATTCTAGCTTTTCTCAGTCTGTACTGAATATTTATACCAAAATAACAGATAAAGTAATCCTGTTTCATGCTTCTTTCTCATTTCTTCTTTTACTGAGTCTTGCTTTAATCTAAAGTTTCCTTTTTTGCTGCTGCCACCAATTTTATCTCTGCAATTTCTCCAACCTTGCCTTTCTTATCAGACCACATATGTCAATCTTGGCCTTCCTCCATATTTCTTGCCATCTGAATCCATTTTTACCTCTTTGTTTTGTATATGCCTTTAAATGAGAGATTTTATATTTTATTTTTATATTTTTCTTTAAAATATATTTTTGACATTACCTTATAGCCAATTTACTTTAAAAAATTTTTAAGCAGTCTTATTGAAGGATAATCAGTCTTTTAAAACTGTACATATTTAGTGTGTATAATTTGATAGTTTTGGATGTATGCATACACCTACATAAGCGTCACTTAAGTTTGTCTCATGGATTAAAATGTCTATCAAATATCTCCTTTCCGGTATCTAAAGGAACGTCAAAATGTAATTTTTAGTTTTCCTTCATCTACTTCAAACTGTTGACTTCTCATCTTTCTTATCCTATCTCAATTCTAAGAGTTCTTGCTTCTTCTAATTTTTAGAATTTTTTACTTTTTCAATTTCTTTAGTCATGATAGAGTGTGAGTGAGAGAGAGAGAAGAGTATTCTCCACAGAGGATACTCTGACTACCCCATGATTCCCTTTCGTCTTCCAGCCTGTCAGTTCTTGGGCACTCACTTATATACCCAGTGTTGTTTTTATGGTTTTTTTTTTGTTTTGTTTTGTTTTTTTTTGTCTTGCCAGGTTAGGGATTTGAACTGCCATTGCTATGTGGGATCTAGCTTCTCTTTAATAGCACATTACTACTGTACCATTGTGCCAGTCTATTCTTTCTTTATTGTTTTTGTTTTGTTTTGTTTTGCTTTGTTTTTTCTTTTTGCTACAGGATATGTGTACTTGCTTGACAGAGACAGAGACAGAGACAGATGAAAAGTGAGAAATCCCTCTCCCTCTCCCTCACCTCCACTCCAGGGATAGCCACACCACAATCCCTTCTCCATTCTCCTCTTGGGATATTGGTCATGCATGAACACATACCCGGGGCCTGGGTAAGGGGGGTTGTTACTTAGACAATGGGTCCAGGTCTCAAACTACATGGTCAACCATGTGGGAGCTAACATCTTAACCACACCACCTGCAGGCCTGAGCCAGTCCATTTTTAATTCTATTTTACTTCTAATCAAAATTCAGTCCTCAAGGCCAGCTGGTGGAATACTGGTTGAGGTGGCAGACTCTCACAAGGCTGACTGCATCTCAAGTCCCCAACCTGGAGACTTGCTTTCTCAGTTTCTCCGTCTTTCTGGTCAAATTGAAACATAATAATACTAAATAAAATAAAATAAATAATTCTATTTTTAAAAAATTCAGTCCTCATGATTTTGAGTTCTTCAATATGGATCACTTCTCACTTCTGCAACTTGTAGAAGTCACTTTTTACCATTTCAGATCATACTTTCTTCTAATGATCTCCAGTTCTTTTTTTTTTTTTTATGGAGAGGTTTTGGGGATGGCCACAATACAATCCCTTCTCCTCCATTCTACTCTCAGAATCTTGGGCACGCATGCACACACATGTAGCATGAGTTTAAGCCACCGGGTCCAGGACTCGAACCACAGTTGACTACATGGGAGTCCAGCAATGTAGCCATTACACTATCTGCTGGTCCCTGATCTCCAGTTTTCTACCTTTGCTTTTCTATAGTCTATTTCCTTATTAGCTTTCTACAGTCTATCCTTCCCATCCAGGAGGCTATTCATTACACACATTTAATTATATTATTATTTTATTCTAACATACTCCAACACTCCAATCTTTGCCCATAACCATCAAAATCCTTCCTAAGCCCTAAAGGTCCTGTGCAATTTAGCCCCACAAATCCCTCTGCTCTTACCGCCTTCTGCTCATCTCACTCTTCTCACTCTATTTCCTTCTTTCAGTTCCTCAAACACATCAGGGCTATTCTTATCTCAGAGCTTTGACACTAGCTGTTCCCCAGCCTACAAAACTCTACCAATGGCCATCTCCCCAGAGAGGACTTCCTTGAACATACTTTCTCTGATAGATTAACCTACCATGATCTATCCCGTTACCCTACTTAATTATCATCATATATTTAAAACCACATGAATCATATCATTTATACTTCTTCTTCAACTAGAAGATTTTCTCTGTATGATAGAGACTACTTGGATCACTTTTGCTTTTCCTTTGACAAGAATAATACTGCTGCATGGTGACATTCATATATTATTGAATGACTGAGCAGTATTTCTATGGCTCTATTCATAGAATAAAGGAAATTTTTATAGAATTTAGAATACTTGTAAAATTTTATATATAAATATATTTAATTTAATAAAACATATAGTATATGTCTTTATTTTTCAATATAATTTTATAACTAAAATGCAAAACAACATGAAATAGCTGAGAACCATGTGAATGTCTTATATAGTTTCTATTCCTAGTTCTCCTTTACTGCTTTCTTTTGTATTTCATGAATATTCTCTAGTGTAACATTTTATAAGTAAAGTTTTATATATTTCACTGGAATTACATTAATGTGGTTTTGAAGCAGTGAAATATATAAAATATATAAAACTTTACTTCTATTTAGCTTCATTCACTCATTCTTTTTGCTTTGATTTATTGATTGATAAAAACCCAAAGTGTTCAAACTTTTGCAAATCCGGTAGTATTCAACCTCTAAGCCCCACATCCTCTGTAAATCTTGTCAGAACTTAGTTTTTGGTCTTATTACCATGAATCTATAGGGCATGCTTCTTAGTGGGATACCAGGAATTTATCTGTTTCACTATAAATTATTTAGAGTCTGAAGTGGTCTTGTCTTGTGCATATACAACCAATTTTTCATCAATGGACTCAAAAGTACTGTCACATGAACTTTTTCTCCTTTTGTCGACATATATTTCTTTTTTTCCTAAGAGAGGACCCAAAAATGCCAACTGCTTCTGCCATCAAAAGGCTGGTCTCTGCCTTTCAACTCAGTGAGATTATTATGTTTTCTTGGACTCTGATCTATAGTCAGGAAACTGTCCCCATGCTGACAACAAGATGATTCACAAAGCTCCTGAATTTTCCTCGTCTTAATAATTGCACACTTGCACTGCCCATTTCGGCTGCATTTAACAGTTTGCTGATGTCAGATCTATAGGGGCTTAGGGCAGCGTCAGTCAGCTTAGCCAGCCCTGAGGCACAGGCACATGTGTGCCTGGAATACTCAAGGAGGACTCCCGATGCAAACTGAGCACTTTCAGATGGGAAAACCTAATGACAATAAATTAATAAATTACTCCATAGAATACATATGAATTTCATAAAGTACAGTTCCAACTCAGAACAATTTTGGAGGGAAAGTAGATAACACAATGTATAATTCTTGTAGATACATGTCCACAAATACCACAATAAACCATAAACCCATAACAAATCAATGGTGTGTTGTCACATAAATTAACATACGTTGCACTGGAAAAGAATAGAGAATAACTTTTGGTGAAGAAATGAATTATTACAGTCTTATAAATAACCTCCCCAATATCTGGTAAAATTCATAATACATACACCTTTTGATTAAGGAATCCTATATCTCAGAATCTGCAATTTAGTATTAAATAGTGTAATGCATGTGTAGCATTTAGAATAACATCTGACATATATCATGCTGAAGTAGTATAGTTGTTTTTTTTTAAGAGAGAGAGAGGTTTTTGCTATAGGGTACGTGCACTCACCAGAAAGAGAGAGAGACAGGGGGACAGAAAGTGAGAAATCACCCCCCCAGGGGATGATCATGTTTCAATCCCTCCTCCATCCTCCTTTAGGGATTCTGGGCATGCATGCACCTGTGCCTGGCATGAGTTTAAGCCACCGGATCTGGGACTCAAACCTTGGTTGACTACATGGGAATCCAGAGACATAGCCATTACACCAACTGCTGGTCCTTATTATACCTATTATTATTATGGTTTATAGTACTCAAACTGGTAACAAAACAGGAATGATGATAAATCATGATATACATGCATGATGTGGAATATAAAGCAACCATTAAAAAGAACTATTTCAGGCCCAGCAGGTGTTGTGCAGGTTGGGGCAGTTGGATTACATATGGCTGATTATACAGTTTGAGTCTCAGGCCAGCAGATTGAAAAACACACGTGGCATATGAGTGGGCATGCCCAAAATTCTGAGAGGAGAATGGCGAAGAGAATGTGGTGTGGACATCCCCCAAGCAACTGAATTCTCACTTTCCCTCTCTCTGGTGAGCATACATACTCTGTAGGAAAGTAAAATAAAATATAAACAACTATTGTAGATGACATAAAATGATGCATATAAGATACAATTGAGGGAAAAAAGTAAGATGGAGGATAGTGTGAATAATTTCATCATATTTTATAAATTAAATCAAAGTAGAAAACTTCTTTGTGATAGAGAAATACTAGGTTGTTAAATTGCAAATAGCGGAGGTGGAAAATCACGCAGAGGAGAGGAGCATCAGAGAGGGAACAAAGAATGAGAGAAAAACTATCCTATAAAAACAAACAATGCAAGAGGCATGGTAATTAAGGCACTGGACTCACACAAGGTGGCTGTGGTTCAAGTCCTCAACCCAGCAGCTTGAGAATATTGCCAGACATGTATACATGTATGCCCCAAATCCCAAGAGGAGCATACAGAAAGGACTGCAGTGTGGCTGTCCCCCTGGGAGGAGGGTGGTTTCTCACTTTGTCTCTCTCCAGAAAAGTGTATATGAGCCCTATGGCTAAAACCTACAAAACAAACAAGCAGTATATACAATGTGATCCATTTAAACAATCATTTTATGTGTCAAAATTGAAATGAAGTAATAAATAATAAGCAGTCTCTTCCCTACAGAAGGAGTGGTAGGACTGTAGGAAAACAAATGTTAATCCAATATTACAAGGATAATTTACTCCTGGGAATGAATTTCAGAAACACTTCTCTTGAAACTGGTTATCTAAATTGCATTCTGAAGGATTTATGGAAGTTTTTCAAGTGAATGGGGTGATATGCGAATTTAACAATATGTAACACTATAAACAAACCATAATATTATGATAGATGTGATGAGTTTCAATCACTAAAAGTACCTTGCAGGAGTGGTTGTAGTGAAAGAGTACCCTTATTTTGATGTTACATGGCTGCCAAATTAGAAATGAGTCATATTTTGGTGGTTTATCAAAAAGATAGTAGGACCAGCAGTTAACGTAATGGCTGTGTCGCTGGACTCCCACGTAGTTGACCGCAGTTCGAATCCCAGACCCAGTGGCTTAAACTCACGCCGGGCGCATGTGCGTGTGTGCCCAAGATCCCGAGAGGAGAACGGAGGAGAAGGGATTGCGGCGTGACCATCTCCCCCTGGGGGGTGATTTCTCGCTTTCTGTCTCTCTCTCTGTCTCTCTCTGTCTGGCGAGCGCATGCGCCCTATGGCAAAAACCTCTCCAAAAAAAAAAAAAAAAAGATAGTAGTCAAGTCATATAATTTTATGGTATTTTTAATGGTAATATACATTTATAAAATGTTTTTCTGTTTATCCAAGTATTTCTCACTCATTCACCTTCTCACCAGAATTATGAACCGTTCTTATTTTGGTCGGAGAGATTTTCCCAGTGTATGCTCATGGTGTTTCTTTACAGCAACTGATAACTGAGTCCCATAAGATTAATACCTGAATTTTGTATAAAATAATTCTGAAGTTAGCAAAGATTTTGATACCAGAGCCATGTCATTATGGATGTGGGGGGAAGACCTTATCTCTTGTTATCAACTACGATATCATAACTATGAAATACTTTCAGAATCTATAAACATATTTTTATGAAGAATGCCAAATAGACATGATTTTATGAGTTGTTTTGTGCCATTTGCTCTTATAAGATTTTGTGCCATATTTACACAGCAGATAACTCACTTCAAGGAAGCAATTTTTTCAGAAAACTTTTCTTTCTATAACAGAATTTAAAACTTTAAAATGGCTATAATTATAAGCATTTTACTCATGACATTGATTGTACAGTCCTTCCTTAATACAAGGAAAAGAATAGTCAATGAATTGTTCCCTTACCCCCACTTTCATCTCATGCTATTAATGAAGAATTTTATTTGTTTATTTATTCTTTATTAGCATTTATTTCTAGTTTGTGCCTCATTGGCTAAAAATGCCACAAAGAACAAGAAAGACAGAGCTTCTGCATGCATGGCGAATACAGTGCCCATTACATGGAGACACACTCTGTGTAAGTTATATAAGCCAGGTTAAACTTTATATAATGAGACATGAATGAATTGTGCTTTAATATATTCCAGTCTAATCTTCTAAATATGCATTTTTGCTCAGTCTTTTTCTTAACAGATACCTTCCTCATTCTGTTGGGTTGTCAGAAAAGTTATAATGTGTTTTTCTATGCAAAAATGCATCATGACTTTTCTGGCAACTCAATATTTCATTCTTTCATTTATCCATCCAGTTATTTCTTTCATTGTCTCGGAATTTAAAAAAAAAATATTGCACTTAAAACTTCAGGTTTCTTTAATTTTTAACATTCAATATTTTCCTTTATCTAATCAGAGAAACATTTGAATTATTCATAAGATGTTTATCCAACCTAGGACAATGGGGCTTAATACAAGGAAAAGAATAGTCAATGAATTGTTCCCTTACCCCCACTTTCATCTCATGCTATTAATGAAGAATTTTATTTGTTTATTTATTCTTTATTAGCATTTATTTCTAGTTTGTGCCTCATTGGCTAAAAATGCCACAAAGAACAAGAAAGACAGAGCTTCTGCATGCATGGCGAATACAGTGCCCATTACATGGAGACACACTCTGTGTAAGTTATATAAGCCAGGTTAAACTTTATATAATGAGACATGAATGAATTGTGCTTTAATATATTCCAGTCTAATCTTCTAAATATGCATTTTTGCTCAGTCTTTTTCTTAACAGATACCTTCCTCATTCTGTTGGGTTGTCAGAAAAGTTATAATGTGTTTTTCTATGCAAAAATGCATCATGACTTTTCTGGCAACTCAATATTTCATTCTTTCATTTATCCATCCAGTTATTTCTTTCATTGTCTCGGAATTTAAAAAAAAAATATTGCACTTAAAACTTCAGGTTTCTTTAATTTTTAACATTCAATATTTTCCTTTATCTAATCAGAGAAACATTTGAATTATTCATAAGATGTTTATCCAACCTAGGACAATGGGGTGTTCCAAAATAGAAAGAAAGTTGCAGTATGATGTTACTTTTTAAAATTGAAATCTAATATTTGACCTAATTTCTCAGTGTAGTTTATTCTTATCAAAGACTAATTCCCCTCAGAAATAATTTTTAAATTTATGCTCAAAGTACTTGCTCTGACAAAGTTTACCTATAGTTTGTACATCACTAGCAGCTGAAAAGCAAAAGATGCCTTTCATTAGTAGTTAGTTTCTATTTGTGCATAAATTTCTGACAGATACATGAGTTAGAGAACTTGAAAAGTGATAAGCACATTGAGCGGTCAACCGTGTAGCTTGCTCTTAGGGCAAGAACATGGACTAACAGGGGGTTCTTTTTGACTCTGGTACAGACTCAGGTTCCTAGCTGTGTGAGTAGGTGCTTAGAGATAAGGGAAGTGCAAAGGGTTCCCCTAGCACTGTGTGTGGTAGGGCCTTTCTCTTGGCTGTGGAACTTCTTATTACGCATTTTTCATGCTTAGTTTGCTGGTAGTTGGTTTCAATGCGTCAAGAAATTCTACAAGTTTTCTGAAAGCATGTAACTAATCTTTTTCTGCTTAAACATGCTAGAGTTTACTCTTTTTTTTTTTTTTTTTGAGAGGTTTTCACTATAGGGCACGTGCGCTCGCCAGACAGACAGAGAGAGACAGAGAGACAGAAAGCGAGAAATCACCCCCCAGAGGGGATGGTCATGCCGCAATCCCCTCTCCTCCATTTTCCTCTCAGGATCTTGGGCACGCACGCACACGCGCCCGGCGTGAGTTTTAAGCCACCGGGTCCGGGATGCGAACCGCGGTCGACTACGTGGGAATCCAGCGACATAGCCATTACGCTAACTGCTGGTTCCCAAACATGCTAGAGTTTACTCTTATGTGCAACTAAATGAGCTCACCAATACTACTATAATGGAACATTTCACAGGATAGCTACTCAGTATCAAAAAGACTAAGGATTTATTGGCCAGAATAGTCTAATGTAGAAGGTCTATCAGGTATTTTAGGGATATCTAAACCAGATACTATGTGCCAGAAATGATCAGTGTTACAATAAACTTTCAAGGACCCTTGAAGAATTGTGCATTGAAATTTATTTAGATTATATAGCTGCTGAGATAATTAAAGATTAGGTTATCAGTGGTATTTCCTTTTCTGCTTAACTCCTAGGCAGAAAACTTTCCTGAGGTATTAAAACAGAATAGATTTTTTAAGCATTATTTTATTTAACTTTTTATTTATTTGTTTTAATTTGATGAGAGGGATTTGATGAGAGGAAAAGAGAGAGAAAGTGAGAAAGCAAGCCGCCAGGCCCAGGATTTAAACTGCCGTTGGGAATGTGGGAGTCCAGCATCTTTAACCACCATATACCTGCTGGCCCTATAACAAAATAGTTTTTGATGGTACAGCAATAGTCAGAGTAGGAAAGGACACAGAAAAATGGTCAGCAAAAGGGAATGAACAGATTGTCCAAAGACAATGAAAATGAGAAATAATGGATAGCTATAATAAGTTTTACCTGTATCAAAAGTTTACCCAGACTGAACGTCCTCAGGAGCAATATAGTCATATCCCACTCATTCTACCCACAATTTTATGGTATGTCTGAGTTCATTTTATTGTGAAGTCTCAATTAAAACAGCCAGCTCCAGGATAATCTCTGTAGGAGAAGCTGATTTCTTATTTATGATTCTGTAATTCCTGGCTCTATCACATCAACCCTTTTGCTTCTCTTAGAAATCCAATAAACAGAATTATTAACAGTGAAGATCTATGCGGCCTTCATCTTGTCATCATCGAGTCTGTGACTGCTGCTGCAGAGTTCTGCCATCTGGTGTAAGTAGAATGGATGAAAGTAAGAAACAGACAGGCCCAGCAGCCATTGCTGCCAAGATAAAATGAAGTGACCATAAATAGTTCATGCCAAAGACAACTGTATAAAGGAATCTTCAACAGCATAGAGTTATTAAATGGGGAGAAAATCGCAGCACTGGCTCAACTGAGGAAGAGCACAGTCAGATGCTCATTTATCTACAACGATTGATAACTTTGGAACTAAGAATGACTGATAGGTATAGTATCCACAAAATAGCCTCAGAATTATGTGTTCTCAGGATTATCCATTATGGATATCTTTCTATGACTAGAATTAGTACATATGTGGATGTGCTAAGTTGTTTGGGAAACTGGGAGTCCAGGTCAAGATAATGTCACTCTTAGAAAACAAAACATTGTTTAAAGTAAAAATCTCTAAATACTGGATGAAGATGATTAATTAATGTGTTGCGGTAGAGACTTTTTTTTTTTATTTTGAGAGGTTTTTGCTATAGGGCGCATGCGCTTGCCAGACAGACAGAGAGAGACATAGAGATAGAAAGCGAGAAGTCCCCCCATGGGGGATGGTCACGCCGCAATCCCTTCTCCTCCATTCTCCTCTCGGGATCTTGGGCACGCACGCACACACGCGTGGCGTGAGTTCTAAGCCACCGGGTTCGGGATGCGAACTGTGGTCGGCTACGTGGGAATCCAGCAACATAGCCATTACGCTAACTGCTGGTTCCCGGTAGAGACTTAAACATTAAATAGGGACCAGCATTTGGCGTAATGGCTATGTCTCTGGATTCCCATGTAGCTGATCATGGTTTGAGTCTCAGACCCGGTGGCTTAAACTCATGCCAGGCACATGTGCGTGCATGCCCAAGATCCCAAGAGGAGACTGGAGAAGAAGGGATTGTGGCGTGGCCATCCCGCCTGGGGGGTGATTTCTCGCTTTCTGTCTCTCTGTCTCTCTCTGTCTTTCTGGTGAGCGCACACGTCCTATAGCAAAAACCTCTCCCCCACCCCCCAATAAAGAAACATTAAATCAAATCAAGTCAGACTCATTTAGGGACAGTCTAAAAAGGAAACCTAAAGAATCTGTATATGAATTAATTTTATTATATCCTGCCTTGTTGAAAAAAAGATGTCTTATGTTTTCTACAGAGAGTAGAAGTAAAAAGAAGACAATTTTCAACAGTTAGCTTTATTTCTAAGACTGTGAGAGTACAGATAACCTGAGAAATAAACATAAGATATAAATTGTGTATTCTTTAGGTGAGCAGGGCAAATTTGTAGCAATGAGCTAGATGTGTTAGAGATTTGAGGTTTTGCTTGCTATTTTTTAACCAGCTTTATGAAAGTATAATTTTTATGTAGTAACATATACTTGTCTTATGTATAGAAATGAATGACCCTTGACACATATATTCATCCTTATAGTCAACATTTAGAACATTTTCACCACTCCAAAAGGTGTCATTGTAACTTTCTCCAATGAGTATCCAGCATTGGCCCTAGCCCTAGCCAACTGATGATCTGCTTTCTGTCACTAAACATTAGATTTGTCTTTTCTAGAATTTCATATCTGGTAAAACATGTGAAGTTAATAGTTTAGTACTGCATATGCATCAGACAGCTCAGTCACAGATGGTCATTTCTGATTATAGTTAGTACTTCAGCATACCAGTTAATCAATCAGTCTTATATGAGTTTTTAAAAGAGTTTTAATCAGTCCCTTTGCCCTTGGTCAGGAAACTCTATTTTAAGTTTCTTAAAGAGCACAGAGTAGATCTCATTTACCTATTAATTCATTTAGCATGTATTTATTTAGTACCTAAATGTACCAGGCAGCATTTAAGTATTTAAGATATAAGTAAGCAAACAAGAACAGAGTTCTTGTTCCTTTTTTAAAACTTATATCATAATGTGGTAGAGAGACAATAAAAGAGATGAGAAAATGAATTGTTAGATGTTATAAGGTAGAATTGCAATGGAAAAACAGAAAAATAAAAGGAATTTGGAGTTGGGGTGATGGCAGGAATTTAGATTCTAAATAGAATAGTTCTCACTGAAAAGGTAACATTAAATCCAGAAGGAGATGAGGATTTGTGTTATAAGAATATTGGGGAGAAGTTTCTTCCAGGAAGAAGACAAAGTTGACCTACTAACTCAGGAATGATTAAGAAACCACAACTCATAAACCCATACTGACTTATAAAACAAGATAAAACTGACATGCATCACAAACTAAATTGCAGATATTTGAATACCAACTAGCTCAGACCCATTTATTCCAAGATTAAATCAAAGACAAATTGATACAACAGAATGCATGGGTTCCAAAACCCAGTGACTGGCTGAGCAACTCACCTCGTTCAAAAATTCTCACTAATCTCTGGCCATATCTTGCTTACTAACTTTTGTCCTAAAACTACCCTACCCTTTAAATCCATGACTTCCTCCTTCTGAGATAATTCTGAGATCCTATCAAAAAAGTGCTCGCCCATGTCCAACATAATAAATTCAGATTCATACAAGCAGTAGGTTTCATTGATGGTCATTGTTGTTTTTTGTTGTTTTATTTTAGAGAGGTTTTCACTATAGAGTGTGTGAGTTCACCAAAGAGACAGAAACAGGAAACAGAAAGTGAAAAATCACCTCCCTTCTAAGGTAGGGTGGGGGTGGCCATGCCAAAATCCCTGCTCCTCCATTCTTCTCTAGGGATTTTAGGAACTCACATACATGAGCTCCACATGAATTTTAAACCATCAAGTCTGGGACTCAAACCATGACTCACTACGTGGGAGTCCAGTAATATAACCATTACACCACAAGCTGATCCCTCATTATGGTCTTTCAATGGAGGCTTTGTGAAGTCTAAGGCAGAAAATTATCTCAGAAGGCATAAACCTGCTAACACCTTGATATACTTCTTTTTATAAAAGATTTATCTAATTTTATTTATTTATTATTATTTTTCAGTTTGTTACAGGACACATGTATTCACCAGAGAGAGACAAAGAGAAACAGAAAATGAGAAATCAAACATCCAGTTTTAGAACTGTTGTTGGCCATGTGGGGGGGGGGTGTCTAGCACCCTAATCACCACAACACCTGCTTGTACTCGCCCAAAACCTTGATATACTTTTAGCTCACAGAATTTCAGAAAAATAATTTTCTGTGTTTTTGTTTCCTTTTGCTTTAGTTTGGTATAGGGAGTATAGGGAATGTGAAAGAGAAAGGGAAA